>NC_142790.1:29032506-29280006 GCF_988280905.1 Pimephales promelas | reverse complement strand
CTCTGTTGTTATCTGGGAATAATAAACCTCTGGATGTGTGATTGACCAATCAGAATCAAGTATTCCACAGAGCCTGTAATAAACGAGTGAACATACTGAGCATCACACACACACCAACACTGAGATCACAGTCTGTCTGATCACATCAACGGCCAAATGATTCTGAACCGTTCAAACACGACTCACTGCAGGTCTGAGATTCTGTGAGAGGACCAGCATCTGCTGTGTGTGCAGTCACCTTCTGTTAGCCCAGCGGGACACACACACACACACACACACACACACTGTTCCTCCCTGTACTGTACGGACTCAATCTCACAGACCCGTGACACAGTTTCAGCTCTGATGTAAACAGACTCACTCACACACACACACACACACACACTTGGACTCAGAACGATCTGTTGGATGTCAGTGTGAATCTCACGGCTCAGTGAGTGAACAAACACGGCCATGACCTAAACTGCTTCACACACACACACACACACACACATACTTGGACTCAGAACGATCTGTGGGATGTCAGTGTGTATCTCACGGCTCAGAGAGCGAACAAACACGGCCATGACCTAAGCGGCTTCACAAACACACACACACACACACATACCAGAAACGTTCTGCATGTGGAAAAAGATCAAACATTTAATGATCCAGCAGTGACTGAGCTTCTGTGTTTGTGCGGGAACACTCATCACTGATCTGAGCCGTTCAGAAACTGGGTCAACTTTGAAGAATTCCATTATAAAACACAGATTTCTTTTTTTCATGCCAGAAATGATATTTTAAGCTGGGTTCTGCACATGTGAACGTGGATGTTAGAAGAGAGTGACACGGTGTTTGATGCGATCCTGAAATCATGAAGACAGAATGGTTTTCTAACGTTCAGATCAAGTTATGAACATGTTATTTCTGAGTTTGCTCTGAAAACATCCCGTGTTTAAACATGTTTTTACTTGATTACACGAACGTCAAGGGAAAATTACATTCTACTAACATTATGGGACTGACACATGATCTGTAACACACGTGTCATATGATCTATAACACACATGTCGTGTGATTTTTAACGTGTGTGTCATATGGTCTGAGCTTATGGTCTGAACATATGGTGTCATGTGATCAATAACACGCATGTCATTTCTGAAACACGTGTCTGTTACAGTCTATAACATGCGTGTCATGTGATCGGTAACGTGTGTCATTTGGTCTGTAACGCGTGTCTGTTACACGGTCTATAACACGCGTGCCATGTGATCGGTAACACGCGTGTCATATGGTCTGTAACATGCATGTCATGTGATCTTGTAACAAGTGTGTCATGTGATCTGTAAAGAGCGTGTCATGCTCTGTAAAGTGTGTGTCATGTGATCTGTAACGTGCGTGTCATGGGCTCTGAAACACGTGTGTCATGTGATCTGTAACAAGTGTGTTGTGATCTGTAACACGTGTTATGTGATCTGTAAAGCGCGTCATGTGATTTGTAACACACGTCATGTAATTTGTAACACGCATTATGTGCTCTGTAACGTGTGTCATGTGATCTGTAACACGTGTGTCATGATCTGTAACACGTGTCGTGATCTGTAAAGTGCGTCATGTGATTTGTAACACGCGTCATGTGATTTGTAACATGCATTATGTGCTCTGTAACACGCGTCATGTGATCTGTAACGTGCGTGTCATGTGCTCTGAAACACGTGTGTCGTGATCTGTAACACGTGTCGTGATCTGTAAAGCGCGTCATGTGATTTGTAACACGCGTCATGTGATTTGTAACACGGATTATGTGCTCTGTAACGTGCGTCATGTGTTTTGTAACGCATGTCATGTGCTCTAAAACACGTGTGTCATGTGATCTGTAACGTGCGTGTCATGTGCTCTGAAACACGTGTGTCGTGATCTGTAACACGTGTTGTGGTCTGTAAAGCGCGTCATGTGATTTGTAACGCGCATCATGTGCTCTGTAACGTGCGTCATGTGATTTGTAACACGCGTCATGTGATTTGTAACACGCATTATGTGCTCTGTAACGTGCGTGTCATGTGCTCTGAAAAACGTCTGTCGTGATCTGTAAAGCGCGTCATGTGACTTGTAACGCGCGTCATGTGACTTGTAACGCGCATCATGTGCTCTGTAACGCATGTCATGTGATCTGTAACGTGTGTCATGTGATCTTTCACACGCGTGTCATGTGATTTGTAATGTGACTCACCTGACTCTGTAACTCGCTCTGCTGTTTGAGACGCAGGTTCTCGGGTGTGTCTGTGACGATGGTGAACGACGTCTTGGGATAATGACTGAAAACAGAAGATGAAGACAGGATTACTCCATCGGATGTAGCACAGCACACGCGTGTCACATGGTCAACCGGCTCTGTTACATACAGAGAACGTGATTTACACTGTCAGACGCATGTAAGCTTTGGTTCTCTTGAACTGAATTGATCTGAATAATGATTCTACTGTCTGTTTTACTCAATTCATCTCGTATTTGATGAAGTTTGCAACACTGTTTATTACTGTGAAGCTGCTTTGAAACAATCTGTATAGTATAAAGTGCTGTAGAAATAAAGATAGCAATAAAAACCTCTGATCGGGTCCAGGTGAAGAACAGTAAAAGTTGTAATGTTTGGGTGGATTATTCCTTTAACACTAGACAAGAGCTAAAAATATGATGGTGAATGTGGTGAATAATCAGCGATAACCTTTCTGCTCTGATCACAGTTATAATAATCATCTCGTCAAACTCTGAAAATAAAACAATAGCTTTTCGTCATGACTTCACTGCTATTGTGTGATAAAAATAAAGCATGAATGCCCATTGAGTCAGCAGGACGTTTCCCCGGCGACACCTGACTCCGCCCCCAAACACACACAACCAATCAGCTCCTGATCCTCGAACATCACCCACTTATCCACAGGAAATGAGAACAGCAGGACAGGAAGTTCCTGTATCCTGAGAGAGAAAAACGACTCACCCCGCGTCTCAATGTTCCAGTGTGGATCCGTGCTCACTATAACAGCTGATATTACCCACAATCCACTGTACTTTGGAGGAGGAACTACAAAAACCAGTACAAAGTGTTAAAAAACTACAATCATGGCGGATATATATGAGATAAAGGTTTGAGTGACTTTAATTTAATTAATTTCATCTGCAATAACAATGAGGACTTTTATAAAGATCCGTTTGGCCCTTAACTTTTAAATGCATCATTGATAACGCATTAATATGAGGCGAATCTCCGCATGAAAGACCCGTGACTCAGATCAGCGCGTTTCTCTACGATACGGCATCAAATAAAACATGGAGGATTTCATGTGTGACGAGATGATTGACAGGCCAGTTTACGCTCCAGACGCAGTCGTATGACGGGATAGTGTTTCCCAGAGCTCGTCTACTCGTCAATACACACTCACGAGCACCGACAGAGAAACCGCAGCAGGTTAAATGAACTTTGATTCAGATGATGAATCAGTGAATCTGTCGCTGCATCAGATCTACAGTCTGAAAGTGTGTGTGTGTGTGTGTGACCATCATGCTGGTTCACTGACGCCACAGAGGCACTAATGAGAGTTTGTTTGTGTTTGTGTCCTAAACGCCGCCCTATAATTACAGCGAGCGAGCGAGAGACACGCTAACGAGTTCAGAGAGACACGCTAACATCTAACACACTCTCTTCTGCTCACCAAACTGCATTTACATGATCAGAAATACAGTAAATAGTATTCAGAGTCACATGATCCTGCAGAAATCACTCTAATATGAGGATCTGATGATCGAGAAACATTTATGATTATTATCAGTGTTGGACACAGTTGAGCTGCTTCATATTTCTGTGGAAACTGTGAAACATTAATATTCAAGAGTGCTAATGTGGCATTATTAAGATTTAAAAATATATCAAGGATAAAGTAAATTGATTAAAGTGATAGTAAAGACATTTATAATGTTACAAAATATTATATTTCAAATAATAGCTGTTCTTTTGAACTTTCTACATCACAGAACGGCACAAAGTTCATTTGAAGATTCACAGCATGAAGCAGTGACTGAGCAGAACTGAAGTGTGTGTGTGTGTGTGTGTGTGTGTGTGTGTGTGAGGAACATGTCTTCTGAAGAGTTACTCTGGTCTCCACTAGCAACTGCTCCGTCTGTGTGAATCGTGACACTCGATCCAGAAGAACAAAAGCTGCTCTGTGGGACTGAAGATCTGCGTCTGAGCCAAAGAACAGGACAGGACCAGTGACCACACACACACACACACACACACACTCTCTCTCACACACACACACACACACACACTCACCGCATTAAACATCAGTCAGACGATTCTAATAATTGTCAGTTGTGCATGAACATGAGTTGTGCAGAACATGAGTGTGAGTTTCTGTGTGTGTGTGTGTGTGTGTGTGTGTGTCCAGATCTGCATCGTAATGAAACGTTTCTCAGCGAGATCTCCCTCCGTTAATCAGTTCGGCTCATTCGTTCCTTCGTCACAGTAACGAGCGACATCACGTGTGAACACGCTTGAGTGAACCAGGAGAAGAGGTTTCCATAGCAACGGCCCACACACACACACACTCACTCACTCACTTACTCACACACACACACAGCTAAATATATGAAACTCTTATGAAAAGCTGGAGAATAAAAGAATAATTTCATAAAGAAAGATCAGATAATCTGCGGTGAATCAGGAAGAGTTCAATAATTATAATAATCACAGAAGTCTAAATATACCATCAGAGATGTTTGTGTGTGTGTGTGTGTGTGTGACGCCTGCAGCACTTGGATCGACCCGCACACTCGACCTGAGTAGGTGCATGAACATATACACACACACACACACACACACACTGTAGTGTCTATAGATACTGATCTATCAGACTGACTGTGAACTCAAGCTGCAGAATCTGCTGAAACACACACTCGCTCTCTCTAATGTCTCTCTATGTCTCTCTATCATTTCGGCCTGATTCTAATGAGTGTTTGAGATGATTCCTCCACCACACACACACACACACACACACACACACAGTGATGCGTGAAACTGTCTTCTATTATATAATTCAACACGCATGTGATATGAGCTGCATTATATAAAGATCAAAGAGAAACGCTGCAGTATTAATCAACATCATTCTAGCAGCTGTGGGCCGTCGCCGGGGTGTAGCTAGGGCGTTGCCAGGGTGTTGCCAGGGTGTTGTGGGAGGTTTATTGCTGTATATTTGCTGGATGAACAGAACCTGACCAGTGTCACTTCTGCTGCTCTCCCTGATCTGCATAATCACTCCATCATTCATTGAAGAAAATGACCAGAAAACTGAACAACAGAGAGCAGTAAATCAGCTTCATCCCTTCATCTCTTGAATCCTTCATTATCCCTTCATCTCTTCATCCCTTCATCTCTTCTTCACTTTATCTCTTTATTCCTTCATCTCTTCATCAACACTTCATCTCTTCATCAATTCATCTCTTCTTCACCTCATCTCTTCATCATCCCTTCATCATCCCTTCATCTCTTCTTCACTTTATCTCTTTATTCCTTCATCTCTTCATCATCACTTCATCTCTTCACCCCTTCATCAATTCATCTCTTCTTCACTTTATCTCTTTATTCCTTCATCTCTTCACCCCTTCATCAATTCATCTCTTCTTCACTTTATCTCTTTATTCCTTCATCACTTCATCTCTTCATCCCTTCATCAATTCATCTCTTATTTTCTTCATCATCTCTTCATCTCTTCATCAATTCATCTCTTCTTCACTTCATCTATTCATCATCCCTTCATCTCTTCTTCACTTCATCTATTCATCATCCCTTTATCTCTTCTTTACTTTATCTCTTTATTCCTTCATCTCTTCATCATCTCTTCATCTCTTCATCCCTTCATCAATTCATCTCTTCTTTTCTTCATCATCTCTTCATCTCTTCATCCCTTCATCAATTCATCTCTTCTTTTCTTCGTCTCTTCATCATCCCTTCATCTCTTCTTCACTTTATCTCTTTATTCCTTCATCTCTTCTTCACTTTATCTCTTTATTCCTTCATCTCTTCTTCACTTTATCTCTTTATTTCTTCATCTCTTCATCATCTCTTCATCCCTTCATCAATTAATCTCTTCTTTTCTTCATCTCTTCATCATCCCTTCATCTCTTCTTCACTTTATCTCTTTATTCCTTCATCTCTTCATCACTTCATCTCTTCATCAATTCATCTCTTCTTTTCTTCATCATCTCTTCATCATCTCTTCATCATCACTTCATCTCTTCATCCCTTCATCAATTCATCTCGTCTTCACCTCATCTCTTCATCCCTTCATCACCTCATCCCTTCATCATCCCTTCATCTCTTCTTCACTTTATCTCTTTATTCCTTCATCTCTTCATCATCTCTTCATCTCTTCATCCCTTCATCAATTCATCTCTTCTTTTCTTCATCATCTCTTCATCTCTTCATCCCTTCATCAATTCATCTCTTCTTTTCTTCATCATCTCTTCATCCCTTCATCAATTCATCTCTTCTTCACTTCATCTCTTCATCATCCCTTCATCTCTTCTTCACTTTATCTCTTTATTCCTTCATCTCTTCATCACTTCATCTCTTCATCCCTTCATCAATTCATCTCTTCTTTTCTTCATCATCTCTTCATCTCTTCATCCCTTCATCAATTCATCTCTTCTTTTCTTCATCATCTCTTCATCTCTTCATCCCTTCATCAATTCATCTCTTCTTTTCTTCATCATCTCTTCATCTCTTCATCCCTTCATCAATTCATCTCTTCTTTTCTTCATCATCTCTTCATCTCTTCATCCCTTCATCAATTCATCTCTTCTTTTCTTCATCTCTTCATCATCCCTTCATCTCTTCTTCACTTTATCTCTTTATTCCTTCATCTCTTCATCACTTCATCTCTTCATCCCTTCATCAATTCATCTCTTCTTTTCTTCATCATCTCTTCATCTCTTCATCCCTTCATCAATTCATCTCTTCTTCACTTCATCTCTTCATCATCCCTTCATCTCTTCTTCACTTTATCTCTTTATTCCTTCATCTCTTCATCATCACTTCATCTCTTCACCCCTTCATCAATTCATCTCTTCTTTTCTTCATCTCTTCATCATCCCTTCATCTCTTCTTCACTTTATCTCTTTATTCCTTCATCTCTTCATCATCCCTTCATCAATTCATCTCTTCTTTTCTTCATCATCTCTTCATCTCTCATCATCCCTTCATGAATCTGTCAGAGTTAGGGAGACTGTAACGTCAGACTCCTGAGAGTCACTGAGTCGAACTGCTTCACAAATAACAAGATCAAACAACGACGGGCGAAAGGTCACGACAACCTGACATTTAAACACAATCAACAGCACATAAAGAAAAGGCCACCGGACCATGTGCTGGAGGTCGAGGTGTGTGTGTGTGTGTGTGAACAGCATCAGCACTGATGAAATGTTTCCCAGAATCTTCATCTTCACTGACATCTCGTGTGTGTCTGACATCTTGTGTGTGTGTCTGACATCTCGTGTGTGTAACACACTCACGCGTTACAGTAGGGCTTCTTGTCGTAGCCTTTGTAGTTCTTCATGTTGAGCGTCATCTTACACACTTCACAGTGGAAACAGCCTTTGTGCCAGTTCTGCACACAACAAACACACACACACACACACACTGTTTTAGTCACCAACACAAATGAAGAGTTGCGGACATCAGAGACTTCACGACATCATCGACTTCAGATCGATAATATTAATTCATGTAATATTATTTAGTGTTTAGTGATGGTTTGAGACTATATGGTATTCTGACAGATGTGATGTTCGAGTACTGTGATGTCGTATCACTGTGGTATAGTGTCCAAAACAACTCAGTTTTTGTCATTACAGCAATACAAAAGTTTTTTATTTTCTTTATTTAGTATAAAATACTCCACAGAACAAGCTCTTAATGTCGCTCAGCACAGTAAGACTATGAATAAAACATGAAGCTCATTATGTAAGACATGAATGAGAATTCAAAGCAGCGAAACAGAGATAAACCATAAACAGAGTAAAGTTGATTTACACATTGCTGTAATAATACTAGATCTGATCATGTTACGGGGTTCACACTCAGCCCGAGGTTTGCAGCTCTAGATGAAGTTCTGACAGTAGTTGTGTTTGTGTTGGAGTAAATATGGAGTAAATATGGAGTAAATAAGTGTCACCTTGTCGAGGCAGCTGATCTTCTCCGTCGGGTACACGGTTCTCGCGCAGCGCGCGCACGCGGGATTCATCTTCGGTTCCGATCCAGTTCTGGGGCAAACAGAAGATCCACAGATCAGTGTGTTCAGTGTGTGTGTGTGTGTGTGTGTGTGTGTGTGTGTAAGTGTGTGTGTTCAGCTGCTCACTGATGAAGAGCATCACAGGCACTGGAGCTCAGTCTCCCGACGTGTTCAGTGCGCGCGCGCCCGTGTGTGTGTGTGTGTGTGTGTGTGTGTGGGAGGGGGGGTTCGTTCACTCAGTAAAGTATAGGCTATACACATTATAAAGACAACATAATGCCAGAGTCTAAATCTAGTTAGCATGTTTTGGCATCCAAACGCGTCACGTGATATTCGGAACGAGTCAATCTGAAAGTGTCTGAAAGTCAATCTGAAAGTCAATCTCAAAGTGAAACAACAACAACAACAACAACAGCTTAAAAGCAAACTCAAGCATGAATAAATCACTAGGTTTAAAGTCACCGCAAACTGTTGAGATTGAGTGAGAGTTTGTGTCAGTAATTCTCATTAGTGCGAGTTATGGCAAGCCAATTAAATCATTCACATGATTTTTACTCAACAGTTCAGTTTTCACTGGTTAAAATGATCATTCTTTAAATCAGAAAAGTAATTTAGAGAGAGAGAGAGAGAGAGAGAGACTTTTTTTTTACAACTTTTTATTAAAACATGTCCTAAAACACTAAAGAACAATGTATTTCAATGTAGACATACTGCTACAATCAGCAAATACGAAGAGAGAAAAAAAATAATGATAAAAATGAAAATAAAAAAAATAAAATAAAATAGAAAAAAAATCTTAAAAATGACCACATCACCAATTAAACACTATAGTTTCATCTTCACATTATGACAATAAAGCACCATTCACACACCATTTAGACTCAAATTCAAGTAAGTTTTTGGTGATTTGATAAAATGTATGTTCCAGTCTGATTCTTGATTCAACCAAGGCAGTGAACATCTTCAGCACGCTCACATCACATCCAAATGGCTAATTTAGCTTGACCAACTGCGAAATTTGCCAAGGTACACTGTTCTCTGGGTGTTTTTCAATACTTGCATGAAGTTGCATCCATAAATAAAAAATGTCTTGTTAAAACAAAACCCTATACGTATTCTTTCCAGTAAGGTGAACAGTGATGCCTAGGACATTCAACAAAAACATGGAACACAGTCTCTGGTTTAGTACAAAAATTGCAGAATGATAAAACAGCCGGATATTAAACTTAGAAACAAAACGATTTGTAGGTAACACACAGTGCAATATTCTACACTGCAAGTCCCCAGATCGTTTTGGAAGGGGACCTTTATACAACAGTCTCCAAGAGGGAGCAAGATCATCAGAATTCATAAAATACTCTCTCCATTTTGTATCACATCTCTATAGATGTGTGTGTGTGTGTGTGTGTGTGTGTGTGTGTGTGTGTGTGTGTGTGTGTGTGTGTGTGTGTGAGAGAGAGAGAGAGAGAGAGAGAGAGAGAGAGAAAGAGAGAGAGAGAGAGTATCTGTGAGGACCGGTTTGAGATCAGTGGATTGAGGGATCAGTTGATGTACCTAACGGCAGACATTTTGTAATATGCTACAAACAGACATATGTCATCCAATGTTTTGTGTGCTTTCTTTGCAAATTAAATAAAGAGAAAACATTTCTTTTGATTCATGCTGTAACTCTAAAATTACTCCGTACTTTGTTCACCATTATTCAGTAATCATTCGAGATGATTCTCGAGAAGGACAATTATCAGTATTATTATTTTTATTGGATAAATTAATTATGTTAAATACGAGTTTACTAATTAAAACATTTTTCAATGGAGTGAAAATCTTAAACCGGTCATCCGCTCCGCTCAGTGTATCTGTATGCCAAGTGATATGAGCTGTCAGCGCATTAATATATATATATTCAATATATATATTTGTATATTAATATATATATATATATATATATATATATTATATATATTTAATATTTAGATTTATGAATATGGAATTTTGCAAGTAATAAGATGACTGTGATGCTCTATGAAGCATCAGTCATCTTATTACTTGCAAAATTTCATATTCATAAATCTAAATGCCAAACCTCTCTTTCTTATATTTGTGAAAGAACTTGACAAGTATATATTTTCAATTAAGTTGTCTGAAAATAAGAAAGCCTTAAAAACATTATCTGTATGTAATTCCTTTCCTTTTTTTCTGTGTCATGTAATTATACCCCATTATTATTTTTTTATTATTATTATTTTGTATTATTTTTATTTTTTGTATGTTTGTATTCTGTTATACTTGTGTATTGTGTTAAGCATTAATAATAATAATAAAAAAAGCATTACAGTCCCGCCCACAGCCGGTGCCGGAAGTAAAAATTCAATACAATTTCTCCATTGACATTTGGGATATAAGCCATAAAAACGTAACTATACATGGTAGACTTAAAACCAGCTACGGCTGTACTAAGTGATTGTATATGCTCATATAAACGCCAAAAGATCATGGGGCACGAATCTTGTTTTAATATAAATCCCTTTTATTCGCGATGTACTGGATAAGTACTTCATTAACCACAATCCTGAACAATCCCACAATCCCACAGTGATGCATCTGATTGGTGGAAGTCGTGTCACGTGTGCTGTGGGCGAGACTGTGATGCTCAATGCGTCATGCGAGAGCGGGAATTTACAACCGTCACTGAATTTTCTCCTCAGGTTTCTTAAAGATGATATTTGACGATAAAATACTTTTATAGTTCTTAAAGTACATAGCTTGCGTTGATATTCAATTAAATCGAACATAGATGTTCATATTTGTACATTTTAAAATTTGAACTGCTCGTTTTTTTTATTCAGGAGATGCAAACAGCTTAGGCCTACAGACAAAATGTCAGACGTGGCCACGGTATGTATTTACACCATATCTCATTGCTTAGAACTAAATTAAGCGGTTAAAGTGCTTAATTATGTTGTATAATGTAACGTTAGCTAACAGTGCTATTGATGAGGTGACATAATGTACTCATGGTGATTTGATCGCCATAAAGACGTGAATTTTACTTGAACTGACCCGTGATTTGACTAGTATGACGTTAACGTTACACATTTAGGCCTAACCTCAGAATATACTGTCTACAAAATATTTGTTAAACAAATATATTTATCACAGGCTATTTTCACTTGAGGAAAATCCACAAATGTCAAAGTAAATGAGGAAACGCGTCTCCTGAGCTCATTTAGGACACATCACGATTTACAAAGGTAAGAAAAAAGGTAAGCTACAAACGATAAAAAAATGTTCGACAAAATTTAACATCTAGTCATCAACATTAGACGTTTATGTTGGTTTATTCGTCAGGTGCCAATGTCATCTTGTGCCATCGGCCAGTGTTGATGTCCGATTTGTGAAGAGACCCTGTTGAACAGGTTATTTTTGTCTGTTAAAGTGATTCAGAAAACACTCTTGGTTTGAATCACAGGCTGTGTTCGAAATGGAGCACTAACTTACTGTTTACTGCCCAGTACATACTGTATCATACTCTATTGTACAGTGTTGTCACATGACAAACACTGAACATTAATTCAGCAAAGCTGTCCAGGTAGTTACCTTACAATTAAATGTGCTAACCATTCTTTTTTAGACGTGAAAATGTTCTCCCTTGCGACTATCCCTTTCTAGGGCTGTGGAATATATAGCTAAAAAGGTTATCACAATATAATGTTGCTTATCGTTCGGTGACAATTATTGACATTTTTTCTAACCTCTTTTTTTAATACAAGGCAAACAACAAATTATATTAGTTTCAGCAGTCTAAAAAACAAATGTCTAATTCTTTATGTCCAATATTAAGATAAACAAAGTAAGTGTTAAAGAAACTTAAAATGTTTCAAATTTTGTGCAATGTCAAAGTTTAAACAGAACAATCAAGGCAAACTTTGAAGTGATCAACAAATGTAGGGGTGTAAGGATTCACAAAAATCAAGGTTCGGTTCGATAGGACACAGTGGTGTCACGGTTCGGTACGTTTTCGATACAGCAAAAAGAAAGAAATACTAGAGAAATTTCATGCCCTCCTGAACAGGAGTCTTCACAAATAATCACAAATAATTCTCTGTTTTTGTAGTTTTAGATGAAGCAGCTACGTCAGGGGCGGACTGGGACTAAAAAGTGTCCAGAACGGCCCATGATAAACTCTCTGCAACACACAACATGTAACACACCAGCTCATTTTGCGCATTTTTTTTTTTTTTTTATTGCAGGTTAACAAAACAGTAACACATACCAGGTAAGATTCAGTGAGACACATCTACAATACAGAAGTAGGAAAGGGGAAACAAAAAACAAAAAAAAAACAAACAAAAAAAAACAACAGAGAACAGAAAAACTCACAACAGCCCCACACAGTTATCGACAAAGTGGTATATGTAGGCACACGAGATCCTTTCTGTGATGCAATTCGGTAGTATCTGAATAGTTGTAGAGGATATGATAGAGACTTTGACAAACACAAAGAAATATATACATATATATATATATATATATGTATCTGTATTAGTGTTAGTGGTGGCAGTATCAATGATAGTATTTATAATGATAATATTCATGACAATAATAGTAATATAGGCTATAGCAATCTACAACAGTAGTGACAATAGCAATATGACAATAAGAATACATTTAATTTTATTTTTATTGCACATCTGCTCTAAACTCTGGGTCAGAGGGCTGACCCAGAACTGCCAGTGAGCGCAACCAACAGGCCCCCCAGACACAGATGTTTCCCCTCGATTCAATAACACGATTCCCCTCCACCACCTTCAGTGACAGCCAACCCCCATCGTTATACTTCTGGGCTACATTGAGTTTTTCCACCGGGGGACCACAACAGGCACCTCCAAACCAAGCTCCCCTAGTCTGTTTGTGACCTGACACAGCCAAGTGTTATTGGTGGTTGGTCCCCCCCCCCCCCCTTTTTTTTTTTATTTTGCGCATTTTTAACACCAATTACTAACTTAAAAGTGTAACACAAATATATTTTTTTTAAATGTGCTTATCATTAAATGTACACTATGTAGGAATTCTATTTTTGTCAAACAGCGACCCCTAGAGTCGCTGTGGAGTGCTTATACTGTTGTAGATAACGAGTGGAAATAAGGTGTGGCCCCTTTAAGAGCTGTGCGCGCTGGGTTATTTCTGTTTGATGCTCATTGTGGGTGTACTTGAACCTGATGTCAATCGTGTGGAAAGTACAGCCCCCTACTACATTTCAGTTAAAGGGTTAGTTCACCCAAAAATAAAAATTCTGTCAGTATTTACTCACCCTCATGTTGTTCCATTGACTACCATAGTATGTATTTTTTCCTACTATGGTAGTCAATGAGGAATGAGATCTGTTTGATTAAAACATTCTTCCAAATATATTCCTTTGTGTTCAGCAGAACAAATAAATACATAGAGGTTTGGAACAACATGAGGGTGAGTGAATACTGAAAGAATTTTGGGTGAACTAACCCTTTAAGGGAAGAGTTCAAAAAATGATTGGTCGATATTATGCATGAGGAATACATTTTGGTAAGTTGTAGCACACTGTATCTTTCAGCAGTGTTTGGGTTCTTTTACCATTAGCTAGTAGAGATGATCAGTTCATCAGTTTGATTAATATGCGCAAGGGAGAGAGAGCAAAACAGTGCTCGCTTGTGTTTGAAGACGCCCTGGCACAACTCACTTTCTGGAGGTATTCTGCCCCCATCTGGTATGAAATATGGAGTATGATTTGATTTTTTTTTTTGACAGATGGCACCTTTAACATTAATAAATGACTGGAATACTTCTTTATTATAATTTGTCTTTCTGACCCAAATTATAATAAAGAAGTATGCCTGTCATTTATTACTTAATAAGCTAACTCGTAGTACCTCAATATTTATAACTTTTTTACACCACACCTTTAAAGCCCCTTTTGCCCTGCATTTACATGATGAGACTAAATGATGGAACAGGAATGAGAAGGAAAGCCACAGACACAAGAATTCATAACTGCGGTTTTTAATGCTACATCAGAACCATGGCTTCACAGCACGCAGAATTATAGTGAAGGGTTACTCTTCATCATGTCCTTTCTGTTATACACAGAAAAAAAAACAAACAATGTAAGCGTCATTGCAATCTATGTTGTACTAAATTCCGATATTTAATTGGATAAAATTATTTTACCTTGGAACCTGAATCACGACTTTTGGCTCTAAGTTTGTTGACCTGAGATTCAGCAATATCCGCCCTCTCCTCTGCCTCATCCAGCTCATGCTGTATCTTACGGAACTTGCCCAGATTAGCATTGGCCTGTTCCTCCTAAAAACACAATGACAAAACACACTGTTAGAAATAATACAGAGAAAAGCAATACTTCAGTATTTGAGTGACATCATTTACTTACAGCTTCCTCAGCAGATCTCTTGTAGGACTTGACCTTCAGCTGGAGTTTGTCCACCAGATCCTGCAGGCGAGCCAGATTCTTACGGTCCTCCTCAGTCTGCAAACAAGATACAAAGTGACTTCACTGTTACGAGTTATGGTATGAATAAAAATACATTTATTTGTATGTCAAAGAAAGTGACCTGGTAGGTGAGCTCCTTGATGCGTCTCTCATATTTACGGACTCCTTTCACAGATTCGCTCGCCTTTCTCTGTTCAAGCTCCACCTCATTTTCCAAATCCCTCACCTACCGAAACAGAAAATGATTATAGATTGACCAAACTCTGAACACAAATGTTTCATGAATAATTGTCTTTGCAAAATGTATGACTAGAAAATGCATTAAGAAACTTACCCTGGCTTCCAGTTTCTGGACCTGCTTCTTGCCTCCCTTCATGGCGATCTGCTCAGCCTCATCCAGACGGTGCTGCAGGTCCTTGATGGTCTGGTCCATGTTCTTCTTCATGCGCTCCAGGTGAGCACTGGTGTCCTGCTCCTTCTTCAGCTCTTCTGCCATCATGGCAGCATCAGTGATGGCCTTCTTGGCTTTTTCCTCTGCATTCCTGCACTCCTGCACTGCCTCCTCAACCTCAGTCTGAAGCTGAGTATTATCCCCCTCCAGCTTCTTCTTCTGATTCAGCAGGCTGGTGTTCTAAACATGGACAATGTTGACATTAATGTAGTCTCTAGTTGATATTGATATTAAGAATGGGTTTAAAGGTTTTATTTGTCTAATGCAGATGTGTCATACCTGAGAATGCAGGAGCTGAACTCTCTCACTGACATCCAGCAGTTCCTGCTCAGCCAGTTTCCTTCCTCTCTCAGTTTGTTCCACCATGGATCTCAGCTCATCCAGTTCAGCCTGCAGCAGATTGTTGCGTCTCTCCACAATGGCGATGTTCTCTTTAAAATCATCATTACCACGAAGAGCGTCATCTAGTTGCAGTTGGGCATCCTGTAAAGTACAAATTTTACAATGTTGAATTTCACCTAAGCATCATAAAATCTTGATTTGAAGATTTGTCATACTTTGAGATGTCCATGAAGACCCTTGAGTTGCTTCTGGGCTTCTGATGCCTGTCTGTTAGCCTGGCTGAGCTGAATCTCCATCTCATTGAGGTCTCCCTCCATCTTCTTCTTCAGTCTGAGAGCTTCATTCCTGCTGCGAGTCTCTGATTCCAGTGAGCTTTGCAGGGTATCCACCACTCTCTGCTGGTTCCTCTTGGCCTGCTCCATCTCTTCATCTTTCTCCGTCAGCTTACGTTCAATATCAGCTTTTACTTGATTAAACTCCAGTTGAGCTCTCAAAATCTTTCCTTCCTCATGTTCAAGCGAGCCCTTTTAATGTGGATGAAATTTTGTCAAAGTCTTTAGTCAAAAATCACCTTTATGTGAACAAAAAGTAAATGCTTATTTGGGGTTACCTCAGCTTCCTCCAAGGCTGTCTGAATTTCTGCTTTTTCCTGCTCCAGCTGCTTCCTAATTTTCTCCAACTCATGGATGCTTTTTCCTGTCTCTCCAAGTTGCTCAGTGAGGTCAGAAATTTCCTCTTTTAAACAGAAAAATTACTGTTAACGGATAATATGCTGAATATAACATCTTTTAACTCTGCATGTAACTAAAATATAGTTACCTTGAAGGTTCTTGTTCTCTCTCTTCATGGTCTCAAGTTGATCCAGGACTTCTTCATATGAGTTCTTCAATTTAAAGAGTTCAGTGCTCTGAGATCTAGACTCCTTCTGGGCACTTTCTAGTTCAGTCTGAGACTCCTCATACTTCTGCTTCCACTCAGCCAAAACCTGATAAGGCATTATTAAGATGCTTAATTAATTACTGATAAAAATTACCTAAAAAGGCTAAAGTACATATTCAGATATTAAATCTGCTTATTACCTTGTCAAAGTTTCTTTGCTTCTTGTCCAGAGCAGCAGCAGCAGCATTGGATCTCTCCACATCCACCATGAGATCTTCAATCTCATTCTGCAGCCTGTGCTTGGTCTTCTCCAGAGAGGAGCATTTAGCATTGACAGCTTCCACAGCTTCTTCTGCATCTTGCAGACGTTGGGCCAATTTCTTTCTAATTGTGTCAGCAGGGAGATTTTAATGACGGATTTTAAATAATAAAATACAAAGAGGAATTTGTGAACAAACATCTGAAAACAAATTAGTATATTCCCTGCTTCTTACTTAGCATCCTCCAGCTCCTCAGTCCTCTGGATGGCATCAGTTTCATACTTGGTTCTCCACTGAGCCACTTCAGTGTTTGCCTTGGACAGACTACGCTGTAGCTCAGCCTTGGCTTCTTGCTCCTCCTCATATTGCTCCCTCAGCAGATCAGCATCATGACGAGAAGATTGAACTGCATGGGCCAGGGCATTCTTAGCCTGAAAGAGAAAAATAGTCAGTTCAGTTCAGTTCACGACAATTCACCATGACGTCACAACAATAATAGACGTTCTTCCGGGTGGCAAAAGCCGAAGCGTCCCTATGGCAACACTAGTAAATTGCTTGGAGGCAGTAGCCTAATTTACATTTCAACAGTTGATTCAAAAACAGACGTAGTGGAAATTCAGACATAGTTAACATGATCATTAGAGCTTAGATTCTTTGATCTAGAGACGTGCACTCCCAACGCGGTGCGGGACTAGATCTGATGGCCGAGTGCGAGCGGTAATGCATTCACTCTGTGTGCGGATTGCGGGAGAATAAAACGATTCGCGGGACTCCCGCAAACTAGAAATATCTATGAATAAAATGAATAAAAACTAATACATTTCTATTAATCTGTTGCAGAAAAGCAACAAGAACAACTAAAACAAAATAGAAATGATTTACATGGCAGAGTTTCTTTTTATAACATGACTGCAGCGATGAGCGATGTAGCAGACAAATGTGTTGATTTATTGAACGCAATGGCCAATCAGAAGCATTTACTCCTCACCGCTCAAAAGAAAGTAACATAGAAAGTAATAGAAATTATCTAAGTTAGTTGAGAACGTCAGTTATAAAACGAACCAAGTATTAAAAATGGTTGGGTATAAATCGGGCTCAGGCTCATAATTAGAAGACGACATGCACTTTTGACGACGTCCACTCGCTTTAACCTCCTCACCCACAGGTTAGATTTACATTTTTCTGAAGGAAATCGATAAAAAAACCACACCTTTTGCTGTATATCTGGTGGCGCAACCCCAAACACAGCATGTTTTCGCCATCGTTTCAACTTTGATCAACAACAATGATTTTAACTATGTAACTGTTCAGTTGCCGGCTGGATCTCTTCAGTTAGTCAATAGAAGCCGCTCGCGTTCTGCCACCCGGAAGTATCGCGGTGCCTATTGTTTACAAACATTCTGAAATGCCCTATTGTGTAACAAAAAAGATTCAACTTCTAGAAAAACTTAATGGATCACAAATCAAACCTTGACTTCTTCTTCGAGCTGTCTCTTGAGGTCTTCAATTTGCTGAGTGTAGGACTGCTTGCCTCTGGTTAACTGAGACACCAGGGAGTCTTTCTCCTCAAGCTGTCTGGCGAGTTCACCTGAAATGCCAGGGAAAAAGTGTAATTTGAAGTTATGGCACATTTTCATTTCAAAGCTAAAACTTATTCAGTAAAAATTGCTTTATTTTGTGACCTTACCATTCTCAGTTTGCAGCTTGGCTTTTTGCATGGTGAAATCATTGATTGTGCGCTGACCTTCCTCAGCCTTGGTTCTGTACTCACTCATCTGGTCTTCCAGAGTTCTGCACATTTTCTCCAGGTTGCTCTAATGTAAAAATATATTGAATAAGTATATTATATTGATTTTAAATGATAGTTTCCCATAATCCGTCTTAGTGACATACATTTCTGTTTGGCCACAAACCTTTGACTTGACAACTTGTTCCATGTTGGAGACCACATCATCAAGCTCTAACTTCAGTTCACTCTTCTCTTTCTCCAGCTTCTGCTTCACTCTCTGGAGGTTGTCAATCTGCTCCCCCAGATCAGCCACACTGTCAGCATGTTTCTTCCTCAGTGTAGCCGCAGTGGACTCATGATGCAGAGTGGACTCTTCAAGGTCTCTGCGCAGTTTCTGGAACTCAGCTTCACGTTTCTTATTCATCTCAATCTGGGCAGCAGTGGCTCCACCAGCCTCCTCCAACCTCTCACTGATCTCCTCCAGTTCTCTGGACAGATCAGCTCTCTGTTTCTCAACTTTAGCACGAGCAGCTCTCTCAGCCTCCAGCTCTTCCTCAAGCTCTTCAATTCGGGCCTAGAAATGTGAGTAAATTGAAATCTTGATATGAAGTAAGGATGTGATGTGAGGAAATTCAGTTTTTAATGGTAGTCTGTTCTCTAACTAAACTAAATTATTTTGATATTATAAAAAATCAAAGTGAAACACCGGCATTGCAGCAGGCCTAATATGAAATATACTAAATTTAAATTATTATTTAACATTTAACTGTATAAATTTATACAGTTAACTTTGGTCAAAACATACCTGCAGCTCCTTCAGTTTCTTCTGGAGCTGGGCACCAAGAGCTTGTTCATCCTCAATTTTGCTGTTGAGCTGGCCAATTTCAAAGTCCTTCCTTTAAGGTAATATTAGAAAGTTTGATTAGATTTCATTTCATACTGTTTTTGTTTTAGCAGAATAAAATGTTTGATATGTTCTTACTTCTTTAGCTTCTCCTCCATTTGCTGTTTATCATTTTCCAAGTCCATAATGCTCTCCTGGGTCAATTTTAAATCACCCTCTAGCTTTCTTTTCGCCCTCTCAAGGTCCATGCGCAGTTTCTTTTCTTGCTCCAAGGATCCCTCAAGCTTTTTATATAAATAAGAATTAATTTACATTATTTTACAAAACATATAATTTTTGGCAATATGAGATTTTATTTTACTCACATCATCTACTTGTTGCTCCAGCTTGGCTTTGGCTTTGGTGAGTGTGTTGACTTTGTCTTCCTCACTCTGGAGGTCATCCAGTGTTTGCTGATGGGCCTCCTGAAGAGCTTTCTTCTCCTTGGTCAGCTTAGCGATGATTTCATCCAGTGCTGTCATTTCCTCAGTGAGGTTTTTAACCTAAGCAAAAAGGCCATTGGATCAATAAACACTCCAAACACATCATTTATGTACAATGCTGAAAAAGCTATAAGAGGCATTACAGCCAACCTTGTTCTCAGTGGCATGTTTCTCTTTCTCCACTTTGGCCAGAGTGAGCTCAAGATCATCAATGTCCTTCTTGAGCTCAGAGCATTCATCCTCCAGCTTTCGTTTCTTTGCAACCAACTCTGCATTCATCTCCTCTTCATCCTCCAGTCTCTCAGTCAGCTCCTTGACTTTGGCCTCAAGCTGGATCTTGCTCTTGATCAGACCCTCACATCTCTCCTCAGCATCTACAAGATTATCTTGCTCCTATCAAAGTGATAAAAAAATAATTTATGAATAATTCATATTTGTTTGACTTTTGAATAAAATGAAAAGCAATTATATTTCCATATGGACTTACAGACTGCACTGAAAGCTGCAGGTCGTTCTTCTCTTGGATAAGAGAAACCATCTTTTCCTCAAGCTCCTTTCTGCGGGCTTCAGATTTGGCAAAAGCCTCCTTCAACTTGGTGAATTCCTCCTTCATGTTGGCCATTTCTTTCTCAGTCTCTGCACTTTTCAACAGAGGCTTGATCTTGAAGTAGAGCTTCATCCAGGGCCAATTCTTGACACCCATGAAAGCACGTACGTTCCACTGGATCACCAGCAGAGAATCTCTGTGGATATTAAAAAGAATATTCAGGATTGCTTTATAAATGTAACTTGTAGAATATGTTCAAAGATTGAAAAGCCCAAATCTAACCTTCTTTCCACAATTTTCTGGAACTCAATTCTTGAAAGAAAACCACGAGCCCTGGACTGAATTCCAGTTATAATAAGTGCAAGACGGTCATCTCGCATCTCTTCAAGAGTTCCCAGAAGACCAGCCTTAAAAAATACCTGAATAGTAAAGAATTTTTGCGTCAAAAAAGAGTGACAATGGAAAAGTGGCCTTGGAAAATATTTATGTTAATATAATAATACCTTAGTATGTCCTAACTTGTACTGGGTGTGGTCAATGTCCAGGGAGCCCAGAAGTTTTTCTGCACCCTTCTTGTTATCAATGAACTGTCCCTCAGGGATAGCAGCAGGATTAAGGATGCGATATCTACCAAAAAAACCCCACACACATTAACAATTATTTTAAAGAGCATATTGCAGGTATAAAAAAACCTAAAATAAATAACCTTGTATAAAAATACCATATGAACAATTAATGCAGTATTTAAAACAGTATATGGGCACTAATTTAGTAGATAAAGAGAGCGTTTCTTGGACTGCTCGTAAAAACAGCTTCTTCTTTTTTTCAACTTCACGCCATTTAACGTCACGACAAGGAGCCTCGCCCCCTCGGTTCAGTGCAGAGTAGGCTGGTATTGAGGGCGGTCGTCAGTCAGTGTGGTTACGGTAGTTTTTGTATTTCAATTTATCATCATCATGGTCAATTATTCAGTTGAAATGATGCAACTTGCAATAATTTAGAATAAGACATTAAAGCCATTTGGTTTCATACTAACCGTTGTTTGAAATCTCCATACAGGATCCTGTTGGGGAATCCCTTCCTGCAGATCCTGATGCCCTCCAGCACACCGTTACAGCGCAGCTGGTGCATGACCAGAGGATTCTCCATCGCCCCAGGAGTCTTGGTCTCATTGGGGATGAGGCAGCGCACAAAGTGAGGGTGAGTTGACCTCAAGTTGGTCATCAGCTTGTTCAAGTTCTCCTATGATCAAAAAACAAACCATAACGTTGTAAGGTAAGCAATTTTGTATATTTTTGTTGTGAACACATTTTTTTTTGTTGTTAATTTGTTGTAATATTCCTTACCCTATGGAGGGCTGACACAGTTTGGAAAGAAGAACCCTTCTTTTTAGCACCTTTACCTCCCTTGGAGTCTGAGGCTAAAACCAATTGGAAATGTAAAAGAAATTGTTTTAGCTTATATCATTCTGATAAATCATAGTTTTCATCCAAAACAAAATACAGTGTATATATATATATATATATATACTACATTATATATACTGAAGATCTATACACACATGATTCAGCCCCTGCATATCCAGCAAACAGCACAGCTAACAGCTTCACGGTAGACTTTTGGAAAAGTCCGACCACAGTCTCATTGAGAGGGTCTTTGTTCTTCACCAGCCAGTTTGAAATGTTGTAGTCCACAGTACCAGCATAGTGACCGAGGGCAAAATGAGCCTCTGGTTTACCCTTGACAATCCTGGGCTTTTGGAAAGCAGGATTTTTCCCCAAGTGGTTGTCATAAAGCTTAGCTTTAAATGTAGCATCACTGGCTTTGGGGAACATGCACTCCTCTTCAAGGATGGACATGATACCCATGGGCTGCAGACAACAAAATGTAGTATAAATAATATGAAAAAGGAAAAAAAAAAAAAAAAAACACACACACAGAACACACAAAAATGCAGCAGTATTTAAAAGAAAGTACACATAATACGTTTTTATAATATTTCTGCACATAAACTTACCTTTTCAATAAGCTCAATGCATGCTGCCAAGTCCATGCCAAAGTCAATAAACTCCCAATCAATGCCCTCCTTCTTGTATTCCTCTTGCTCCAGCACAAACATGTGGTGGTTGAAGAACTGCTGCAACTTCTCATTAGTGAAGTTGATGCACAGCTGCTCAAAGGTGTTGAACTGCAGGTGGAATATAACGTATAATCACAATGGTCAAACAGGATGCACTTCTTGTTGAATTTGTTCTTGAATAATAATAACATCAGCTTACATCAAAGATCTCAAATCCAGCGATGTCCAGCACACCAATGAAGTACTGGCGAGGCTGTTTGGTGTCCAGGGATTGGTTGATTCTCACAACCATCCAGAGGAACATCTTCTCATACACTGACTTTGCCAGAGCACCAATAGAGTAGTACACCTGAAAAGAGTAAATGTACATTAAAAAGGGATTCATACTACAGTATTTTTTTATTCTGTAATATGATTGCAAAGCTAAAAAAAAAAATAATGATAAGAAGTTTCTTCACCTGCTGGACACTCTGTCCCTTGGTGACCCACTCATTTCCTACTTTGACTCTTGGGTGGCACAAACCCTTGATGAGATCAGCAGAGTTCAGGCCCATCAGATATGCAACTTTGTCAGCATCTTGTGAAGAAAGAAAGTTTGTTTTAAATTTAGAAGTACTTTTCAAAAATTCACCAGTGGCAGTGTGGTAATAATTAATATCACTCGCCTTCAGTCCCATCAGCCTCGGCCTGTTCCTCTCTTTGCTTCTGCTTGAACTTCATGTTGCCGTAGTGCATGACGGCACCAGTCAGCTTGTAGATGCCAGACTTTTCATCTGCAGTGAAGCCCAGAACATCGAAGGC
Source organism: Pimephales promelas (assembly GCF_988280905.1). Lineage (NCBI taxonomy): Eukaryota > Metazoa > Chordata > Actinopteri > Cypriniformes > Leuciscidae > Pimephales > Pimephales promelas. Next base: position 29,256,840 of record NC_142790.1, on the reverse strand, counting down.
TTCCTGTAGTTTAAAAATAGCAAGACGAAGCAATAAAATCCCTCCACTCTTTCTTATACATTTTGTGGTTCTTGTATAGGAATAGGTCACTTACATCAGTGGCAATAAGCTCTTCAGCATCATCAATAGAGGCCACTTGTGTTTCTCCTTGGGAGATGTAAGAGTAGTCGTACGGGTTGTTTGTAATGAGCAGCATCTCTGTAATGAGTGGGCATCACAGTTAGATATAGTATGTAGACAGACACGTTTGGTATGCATTGAAATATTTATATCTAATTTCACATCAAAACTTGCCCAGGAGTTCTGGTTTCTTCTGGGACAGAATCTGATAGAAGATGTGGTAGTCTCTCTCAGCCTTGAGCTGATAAGTGACACGAGACTTCTCCAGCAGATCTTAATTATGAAACATTCATACAATTATTGCTGTGTTACATGTATATAGTTGTTCAATCATAGTCTGAATTAAACGAAGCATACTCACAAGTCTCAATATCGGCGGAAGACAATTTTCCACTCACACCAAAGTGAATTCGGATGAATTTACCCTGTTTTGGTTAGAAGAATAAAATCACATAATGATTAATGTTAATTAAATTCAGTATTTGGACACAATGCATTCATTATAAAGGGGGTACTTACAAATCTGGAGGAATTGTCATTTCTGATGGTCTTGGCATTGCCAAAGGCCTCCAGGGCAGGATTGGCCTGGATGATTTGATCCTCCAGAGTACCCTATTATAACATAATAATATTATCACAAATTCTCAAATGAACAACACATGCAGGCTACCTACAATATCTCTTTGTCTTGTGATTTTTTTTGTACAAAATGGAATTTTAAATTAATTTATATTCATATTTTAGTACAGGTAGTTACAGATATTTCAATACAGGTAGTTTTGTGGCTATATTCACCTTCTTCTCAGAAGCTGCATCCTTTTTCCCAGATACAGCGGCAATGCTGGCAAAATACTGGATTACTCTCTTGGTGTTCACAGTCTTTCCAGCACCAGATTCTCCACTGTGGATTTAAAGGATAAACATTTTCATCATTTAAACAAGTTAAGCCAATTTAATCGTACAGATATTAGGCTGAGATGACTTACGTGATCAGGACAGACTGGTTCTCTCTGTCTGTTGGGTGAAATTCACAAAGAAAAAAGTTTTATATAATAATACATTTTTTAAATTTTGTTTAGTTGAATAGATGTGAAATACAGTTCTGACCTGACAGCATGTACTGGTATGCATTGTCAGAAATGGAGAAGATGTGAGGAGGAGCTTCAGTCCTTTTCTTGCCTCTGTAGGCTTTGACCACAGAGGCATCGTACACTGGCAGCCATTTGTATGGGTTGACAGTGACACAGAACAGCCCTGAATAGGTCTGTAATGTCAGAGCGATAGGTTCAGTACAGTTGTACATACATTTACTGGCAATAAATTCATTAATACTCAGTATTCATCACTCACGTAGATCATCCAGGCTGCGTAACGCTCTTTGAGGTTAAACAGCACAGCGGGCTCGTGCAGGAAGGTGAACATCGCCATGTCCTCAATTTTATCGTACTTTGGCGGATTCTGGGGGTGAACATCGACGTCCTTCACAGTAATTGTCTGTTTAACAGAGAAAATGAATTAATGTTTTTAATAGCTTTATATGATTGATAATATCTTGTGTTCCATGTTGCTACTTTTATATAAATTGTATTATTACAATAAACTGAAGCCTTGGAAAAGCTAATTGATAACCAAGGCACCCTTACCTTTCCAAATTCAGTGTCAACAGTGACTTTGTCACCGTCTCTACTGGTGATGGAGGCTTTGACGTACTCAACCTCAGGGTCGGGCACAAAGCATTCCTTCTTCATGTCGAAGGGGCGAGTTTGGGCCTCCAGACGCTCCTTCTCTGACTTTCGTAAGAACGAAGCAGCTGACCCGAACTCTGCCATTACGGCGTCAGACATTTTGAATTCTAGAAGTGTAAAGCCTAATAATTATAATGTCCTTCTTTGACAAAAACTGCATTGAAGCACTCACAACAAGTGTGACATGTAATCGGCATCCCAGTTACAATGCATTTCAGGACTGTAGACATATTTTTCAGGTAGATGCAAAACTTCTCACCTTGTGTTTGTCCAAACTCTGTACCCTAAAACTGCAGAGCTGGTGTTACGCTGAGGACAAAACAAGAGTCATTAGCGTTTGAGATCACTGATGTGATTTTGCTCGTTACTGATCAGAAAAAATCCCTACACCGAAACTTGTAATGGAATTAACTTGGAAGAAGTGTTTGTGGTCTTTTTATATGCAGTTTCTTTGGTTCTTACCTTGGGGTGTCCTGTGTGTTGTGTCAATCCTGAGTTGATGCTACCTTTTTAAAGGGAGTCACTGATCCCAAAATGGTGGTTTGTCATGGATGCCCCACCCTTGTCCCGCTAAATAAACCTTCAAATGATTGGATGGCACAGGGTGTGCTACGGTAGTTGACATATATGGTGTGATGTAACAATAGTCTTCTGGAAGGAAGGACAAAAGAACACCCATGCTGCCTAAAAGATTCTTCAACACCATCCTAATCTGGAACTCCTTTTACAACGTTGTCTCAGGTCAACAAGAACAACAGTTGGCTATTTTGGAAACGTGAATCTGTCATGGTATGTCATGAGAATTCGTATTGTCTTGCTCAGCCTCACCATTGTTTTTTTTTTATCTTTTTTTTTTCTCAGAAAGACAAACTTTGCAAAGAGCTGACATGCAATTCATCCAATTAATATTAAAGCTTAATGCATTGACTCAGATTTTAAAGTTTGTTCAGTTACTACTTTGGGACTTTATTCTCTTACATAAGACGTTAATCAATTCCATTTTTCTAAAGTACCACTGTCCGCTCAAGGCAAATCACCCTTTTGTCAACGTATAGTCTGCACACTTTTTGTGAGATATCAGGTTTAACTTATGCACACATTGTAGAGGTTTTAATGTCATTGCTTTAGACAGTAGCCATATTAGCTGGAGGCAAAAAAAGAAGATGTGACAAATATCTCAGGTCTGTCTATAGACTGTGATAGACAGTCAACAGATGGTCTTCTGCTCGATTGTCACGGTCTGTACGGTTGGACCTCAACCTCTTGCTCTTCTTGTTGACATCCCATTGTTTTTCCTCTATCCTTGAGTACAAAGATAACCATACTGCATTTTTCTCAGCTTCTTTACAGTCACTGCTGAGGACAGCTGTATACGTGGGCCTCTGCCGTGTGAGGACTGCAGCAGCTGTTCTCAGTGCTGCAAATGTTGTGGTGTGAAGTACTGCATCTTTTATTAGGAACCTTGGGATCTTTTAATGTAAGGATTAAGATCAACATGTGATCCTTTCAACATCATCAGTATCTAATGATGTTGGAACATGCATACTTATGAATTATATACTCTCCTGTTGTTTTAGTCAGTTGTCAGGATCCTAAAATATCACATTCATAGCACCCTTCTATAGTGTTCACTTGACCCGATTGTCACTCTAGGCTTTGAAGGTCACAGCAGAGTATTGTTTTAAACCTTTTTATTTTATTTTATTATCCACAAGGTTTCCTGACTTGCAAACCTACTTATTATAAATTATATAAACGTGGCAGACATAATGCAAATATTTAACCATTAATAAATGAAACTAAAGTAAAGGGAAAATAAATAAGATTAAATAAGGTGGCACGATTTGGGAAAAAAATCCAATTGCGACTTTTCTGATAAAATTGCCAAATTGTAAAATACGATAAAAAAGGTTTGCTGTGCTTGTTTGTAGATGATATAATAATTATATATATATATATAATTATTTATATATTATATATAATAATAATTATTAATTATATATATATTATATATAATAATTATTATATAATAATTATTACTAAATAAAAATGTAAAAATTAGTGAATAAAAACAAAACAATAAATATATTTAACAATTTAAAAATTACAAATAATATTCTTTTTTTTTTTTGTATTACAACTGTATAATTACACCGGTAACACAAATAAAATCAGCTGCTTGTGTGTGAGAACAATTAAATCACAGCATTTGTGATTTCATAATTGCACTAAGCCATATCTTGATTTTGGTTTTATGTCATCCAGCTAAAATTAAATGTTCTTAACTTGCATAAACTGCTGTTTCCAACTTGTGTACATAAAAAATATGGCAAACAACTGCGCATAAATCAGATAACATACAATCATACATCCTAATAATCAATAAATATTTGTATACCAATATTTAGGGATGTATAAGGTTATCCCGACTGTTTGTTTTTCTTATTAACAAGTCTTGAAGGTCTTAACATCATAAAGCCAGTTGGACCCATTCATCACTAGGACTTTGGGGGGGATGATTATTTCTGGTTAGCATCTCAATGTTGGGTCAAGCAGATGTTTTTTCAAGGTTTTGAGTTTTTTTTTTTTTAAGAGAAATTATTTAGGGCATGTTGCTTACATGACTTTAGTGTTTAGCATGAGGGCCTAATTAAATCCTTCACACTGGATTAACGGGAGATCTGGAGAACCGTCACATCCTGACTCTTTCCCTTTAGCTGCCAGGTCCATCTCTTGCTATGACGAGGTGGAACATTCCTATCCACTCTTCCCTGAGACGGAGGCGGTTCATTCTCAGCTGTTTAGGCCCTTTGTCGTCTCAGATCACCAACGGGTCAATAACTTGACCCATTGTACTTCATGACCATTGAGCAGGCTATTAATGGAGACTAAGGGGGGTCTGTTTGATTTACTTGGACAAGTGTCCAATGCACGTCACGTGATGCTTTTGCTCCTTTGATTGAGTTGCTCGTCATTTGTCCCTTATCCCTTGTTCGAGCCAGCGGGATCATGGAGACAGAGAATCAGAGAAAACAGGTATTAATATTTCCATGATCGATCTATCTATCTATCTGATTTTCATTGTTCTTCACAATTAGGAAAATTGGCATGACTTTTGACCTCTGATCTACAAATGTTTCTTTTTTCCTAACTCTCTTGACCCTGGTTTTTCTGCCCCCACTCAGCCACACATAAACCCTGTGCTCCCTGCTGGAGAAGATCCAACACATATCTGAAGCAAAGATGAAGGTAATGCTAAGCAATGCTTTTTCTTTTTGTTGTTTAGTTGCTCAGTGTTTTAATAGACAGGGAAAATGTTTTAAGTTTCATATTTCATAAATACTGAATGAAACTGTTTCATAAATACTCAACTAAAACAACCACATGTTCATATTATGTGAGAACCATTGAAGTAGTAAAATTGCATAAATTAATCATTACTAAATATCTGTAATTTCATTTACATATTGTCACATATATATTACACATACATATTGTCACACTAAAAAAGAATAATGTTTGCATTAAGAAATGTAGTCTTTAAATATTTAAATTCCTAGTTACTTTCTGTAATATGAAAAATATTGCTGTAATATAGGAAAAGTTATTGAAAATGTAAAGTATGTTTTTAATGTACAATCAAAATCTTTATCATTATAGTATCTGAACTGAATTTATTTTACACTGATGTATTCGGATATTATCCAGATGAAAGATTAATATGTGACCATTAATACGTACAACAATTTACAAATGTTGTGAGCTGTCCTAAATTGTATTGAATTGTAAATCATGAAATAATCAAACAGATCATTAGTATATGGTTAGTTTTGAACTAATCATTTGTTTATGATTAACCATTTTTATTAAGATAATGACTGTATGTATAATAAGTATTCAGCAATAAAGTACTTACAAATAATTTGCAAACTATTAGTTTTTATTTTATTCATACTTATATACAGTATATGTATGTTTGCTTACCACATATGCCAATGTGTGTGTGTGTGTGTGTGTGTATTTAATGTATTTGTAAACATTTTAATGGCACAATGAATGACATTTTTCATGAACTAATCCAAAGTGAGAACTTTTTATTCTTAATTAACAATTCCTTTACTACAAGCTAATTAAACAATAATAATGGTGTTAATCATAGTGACAATGAATGGAGAGCTCACTATGTACATAGCCTATTAAAATATTAACAAAGTAGAGACTAAAATATATAAACTATAGTTTGTTAATAATTTGTAGCTACGTTATTACTGTATAGGCTACTTTACCAAATTGTTTTAGTATTGTTATCTCAATAAACAAACCATTAGTAAATCATTAGTATATAATTTATTGATATATTGTGATTTGTGAAGTTGTAAGCTGGTCTGTGTTCAAAAGCATGACTTCTAGTCAAATGATTCTAGTGGGTTATGTTAAATCCTTTCACTCATCAGCACAGACTTGTGTTCTGGTTGGAGAGTGTGCCATAATGTGAACCTGTTTTACCTTCCACCTAAGCTCACATGCAGGTGCACAGGGGTTAAGGACTTCATGTGTGTCAGGGAAGACAGCTGTCTTTACCCTCCCTAGTCAGCACTTAACATTGCAGTACAAACTACAGTGTTCAACACCTGCTATAGATTATGTGTAAATGCATGAATAAATCATAAGCTTTCTGCATGCACTGATCTAAATTGTAAACATTTATCATTTATAAATGTGTTAACTATCATTTGTAGATCTTTCTTACCTGTTACAAATTATGTGCATATGTAGGCTATACAAGTCTTTTACAACATGCTCGTGAATGCCGAATAAAAAATGATGCAGCAAACCGCCATTTTAACAATATCTTTTAAAAATGTATCACTTACCCGTATCTTGCTCACTTTTCCCCCTTATTTTCCTTTTCTCTCCCCTAGATTGAAAGTGCCACCTCCTCTTCATTTTTAAACAACTCACACGACTGGCACGAGAAACTATATCAAACTTATTATTACCACTTATTACTGTCTGAACATCTGGTATAGGGCCCCCTGGTGGCCATGTTTTATATTTCTTAGGGTAGGGCCGGCACTGCCTGCATACTTGCATGTTTATGCTTTTGAACATAGACCAGCTTACAACTTCAAAATAAGTTTACAACAGTTTTTTTTTTAAATTCATATTAAAGGAATCGACTCATTTTTTCATTACATAACTCCTGACACAAATTAATACTTAACTGTCACTATAAGTTTCTCAGAATAAAATAGTAGTCAAATACTGAAACTTAAGTCTTATATATTTTAATGATGTATAGTTTGTCAAGCTAATAAGATTAAATCTGAGTAACTTTGAAGAAGGCAATGTTTCTTGAGCACAATTCACACCAAGCGGTATTTCAGGGATTTATTTTTCCAAATGTGGCACGTGAAACATGGATTTGGTTTCCGACCTTTTACTACCATATCAGTTGATTTAGATTAATAAATGCGAGTGTATGGGAGTGAGCTTTTGGCTCGTTCTCACCGATACTAAATTTCTCTCACTAATGAATCCTTAACTTGAAATCAGTATGATAAAATTTAAGCCTTTTACAAAGAAAGATTACACTTGAAATATTGTTAAAATTGACATTGTTGTTGATTTTACATTCGAAAACTTTTTAATAAAATAGCTAAAAATATATTAGAAATATATAGATCTAGGTTAATATAAGCCTTCTCATAAAATTATTTATTATTGTGTTTCATTAGTGACAAAATTGGGGGGAGAAAAAATATTCCATACCGTATAAACACCTTGTTTCTTGGTATGGTTGACCCTACTTAAAATGACAATTTAAGAATATTAGTTTGAATTAGATCTTACACTAGACTAGTCTGTGGCACATACATTCAGGCAACTGACTTACTGTTATGTTCAGGATCATGTTGGGATATTGCAATGTCTACATTGTTTTTAAAAAAAGGCAAAAGAGGACGAGGTATTCATTTTCATGTTTGGTTTATTCTACAGAGCTACAGAAGAGATTGTCACAGCAATCAATGTTTGGAGAGACCCATCTATTATTTTCACTCTTCATCAGCCCCCTTCTGTTGGAAAGAAAAGGAAAAACAAATTAAATGTAAGCTGATCCTGTTCAAAACTAAACTACACCGCTAATCAATTTTGATGGTATTTTATTTTTGAATACACACTTAAATATCAAAATGCATTTCATTAAGTGTAGTTGTTGAAACTACTTGCTATCATATCCTAAAGTCACTAAAAAGTGCTGATCTACTGTTACTATTTACTTGAGTTTTTTAGAGTGTGTGACCAAAATCACTTGTTTTAAGTGCCTACTCTTACTTTATTGGATCCAGTATCACGAGTCTTGGCTCTCAGCTTGTTGACCTGAGATTCAGCAATATCCGCCCTCTCCTCTGCCTCATCCAGCTCATGCTGTATCTTACGGAACTTGCCCAGATTGGCATTGGATTGTTCTTCCTAAAGATTACACACAACAGCATTTGTGAAAAAGATACAATTACTACAGAAGTCGTATCATTTGATGGCACCAGTGGGGGAAATACTCACCGCCACCTCAGCAGATCTCTTGTAGGACTTGACCTTCAGCTGGAGTTTGTCCACCAGATCCTGCAGGCGAGCCAGATTCTTTCGGTCTTCCTCAGTCTATGCAAAGCAAAACATGTTTTTAGTGCAATATATTGTAAGAAAGCACTTTATGTATTTTCAACAAATAACATGAATGTTAATCAATCAGGGGCAAAATCTTTATTAGGCAACATTTTTCCTACCTGGTAGGTGAGCTCCTTGATACGTCTCTCATATTTACGAATCCCCTTGATGGAGTCACTGGCCTTTCTCTGTTCTATCTCCACCTCGCTTTCCAGTTCTCTCACCTAACAGTTGTGTAACAATTTTACTATACAAATACATTTTTTTAGAATGAGCAATTTTACAGAAACAACTGAATACTTGTTTCTAAAAACTTACCCTGGCCTCCAGTTTCTGGACCTGCTTCTTGCCTCCCTTCATGGCGATCTGCTCAGCCTCATCCAGACGGTGCTGCAGGTCCTTGATGGTCTGGTCCATGTTCTTCTTCATGCGCTCCAGATGAGCACTGGTGTCCTGCTCCTTCTTCAGCTCTTCTGCCATCATGGCAGCATCAGTGATGGCCTTCTTGGCTTTTTCCTCGGCATTCCTGTTCTCCTGCACTGCCTCCTCAACCTCAGTCTGAAGCTGAGTATTATCCCCCTCCAGCTTCTTCTTTTGATTCAGCAGGCTGGTGTTCTGAACATGAACAATATTTACATTCATATAGTCTTTTATAATATGGTTTACTAAGAGGGTTTATTTTGCATAGTATTAGTACAGATGTGTCATACCTGAGAATGCAGGAGCTGAACTCTCTCACTGACATCCAGCAGTTCCTGCTCAGCCAGTTTCCTTCCTCTCTCAGTTTGTTCCACCATGGATCTCAGCTCATCCAGTTCAGCCTGCTGCAGATTGTTGCGTCTCTCCACAATGGCGATGTTCTCTTTGAGATCATCATTACTACGAAGAGCGTCATCTAGTTGCAGTTGGGCATCCTGTAAAGTACAAATTTTACAAATGAAAAGACTGAAGAACTATGTTGGATCTAACCAAAGCATCATAAAATCTTGATTTGAAGATTTGTCATACTTTGAGATGTCCATGAAGACCCTTGAGTTGCTTCTGGGCTTCTGATGCCTGTCTGTTAGCCTGGCTGAGCTGAATCTCCATCTCATTGAGGTCTCCCTCCATCTTCTTCTTCAGTCTGAGAGCTTCATTCCTGCTGCGAGTCTCTGATTCCAGTGAGCTTTGCAGGGTATCCACCATTCTCTGCTGGTTCCTCTTGGCCTGCTCCATCTCTTCATCTTTCTCCGTCAGCTTACGTTCAATATCAGCTTTGACCTGATTGAACTCAAGCTGAGCTCTAAGTATCTTGCCTTCCTCATGTTCAAGGGAACCCTATGAAGAGTAAAATGGGTGTTTGTTATAATTGAGATTTGAAGTTTTTGTTTCGCCCTGTGTTTTGGGGTGGGAGTTGACCTCCTTTAAAATAATCTGGAATGATCAATTGCTTTAAACAAAAGCTTGATTTAAATCAAAGAGTTGTCATATGAATAAGAACTTTGGGGGAAATGGTTGTTATTTTACCTCAGCCTCTTCGAGAGCAGTTTGTATCTCTTGTTTCTCCTGCTCCAGTTGTTTTCGTAGTTTCTCCAGCTCATGAATATTCTTCCCACTCTCACCAAGTTGCTCAGTGAGGTCAGAAATTTCCTCTGGGCAATAGAAATAATGTACGATCTCATAAATACAAGCAATTAAAGTAATGGTTTGGAGTTGTAAAACCACTCTTACCTTGGAGATTCTTGTTTTCTCTCTTCATGCTCTCCAGGTGGTCCAATGACTCCTCATACGAGTTTTTCAATTTAAAGAGTTCAGTGCTCAGAGATCTAGCTTCTTTTTGGGCACTTTCCAGTTCCGTTTGGGACTCCTCATACTTCTGCTTCCACTCAGCCAGGACCTGGTTAAATTTAACAGGCCCAATTGGTCATTGAGAGCAGTACAATTTGGGATATTTTGTTTTGTAAATATATGGCTAATTTTTCCAGCTAATCGTAAAATGACACTTTCTCTCCTTACTTTATCAAAGTTTCTTTGCTTCTTGTCCAGAGCAGCAGCAGCAGCATTGGATCTCTCCACATCCACCATGAGATCTTCAATCTCATTCTGCAGCCTGTGCTTGGTCTTCTCTAGAGAGGAGCATTTAGCATTGACAGCTTCCACAGCTTCTTCTGCATCTTGCAGACGCTGAGTCAGCTTTTTCCTGTAGTAATCAAATTACAAAATATGGTGAACATCAGAAGCATCATTAATTAAAATGTATTTAAATGCGTTTTATAGGCCACAAACTATAGCATCAATTTTAGAAAAATTGTTTATTCACTAAAGACAAAATTTTAAATGTTGTTTATTTCTTACTTTGCTTCCTCCAGCTCCTCAGTCCTCTGGATGGCATCAGTTTCATACTTGGTTCTCCACTGAGCCACTTCAGAGTTTGCCTTGGACATACCACGCTGTAGCTCAGCCTTGGCTTCTTGCTCCTCCTCATATTGCTCCCTCAGCAGATCAGCATCATGACGAGCAGACTGAACTGCATGGGCCAGGGCATTCTTAGCCTGAAGACAAACAATAACAAACAAATATTTGCGACCAGTTCTTTATTACAATAATGATTTTTGTCTTTAGCAAACATTTTAGACATTGAATGGGATTTTAAAAACCTTGACTTCTTCTTCGAGCTGTCTCTTGAGGTCTTCAATTTGTTGAGTGTTGGATTGTTTGCCTCTCGTTAACTGAGTCACCAGGGAGTCTTTCTCCTCAAATTGTCTGGCAAGTTCACCTAAAATACAATATTAAAAAATATTTACTTTTTCCAAATTATCTTTATGGTACAGTTGGAAACTTAAAAATATTTTGTGTTCTTACCATTCTCAGTTTGCAGCTTGGCTTTTTGCATGGTGAAATCATTGATTGTGCGCTGACCTTCCTCAGCCTTGGTTCTGTACTCACTCATCTGGTCTTCCAGAGTCCTGCACATTTTCTCCAAGTTTGTCTTGAGGATAAATGATATTGATTATATATAGTTGATTGACAACTGACAACTGACAACACACATTATAGACTCACTCTAATTTCTCTTGCTCACCTTTGCCTTTGCAAGCTGCTCCATGTTGGAGACCACATCGTCCAGTTCCAGTCTGACTTCACTCTTCTCTTTCTCCAGCTTCTGCTTCACTCTCTGGAGGTTGTCAATCTGCTCCCCCAGATCAGCCACACTGTCTGCATGTTTCTTTCTCAGTGTAGCCGCAGTCGCCTCATGTTGCAGAGTGGCCTCTTCAAGGTCTCTGCGCAGTTTCTGGAACTCAGCTTCACGTTTCTTGTTCATCTCAATCTGGGCAGTAGTGGCTCCACCAGCCTCCTCCAACCTCTCACTGATGTCCTCCAGTTCTCTGGACAAATCAGCTCTCTGTTTCTCAACTTTAGCACGAGCTGCTCTCTCAGCCTCCAGCTCTTCCTCAAGCTCTTCAATTCTGGCCTAGAAATGGAGTAAATTCAAAATTAAGGTTAAAATTCCTAACTTATCTATCTTATTAAGATATATATAAAGCTTACCTGCAACTCTTTCAGTTTTTTCTGGAGTTGGGACTCCAAAGCTTGTCCATCTTCAATCTTGCTATTGAGCTGGCTTATTTCAAAGTCTTTTCTGCCAAGTAAACAGGATTACACATGAATGAATACATGCATAATTTAATTAAAATATCAGGTAACACTTTACTAAAGGATTCCATTAGCTAACGTTAGATTATGAATTGAACACCATTAACTAACAATGAACATTACATTTGTTACAGTATTTATTAAACTTTGTGAGCAATAATTAATAAAAAATAAACTTTTCATTGTTAGTTTGTTATTAGCTCAGGCCCATTTAATAATATTAACATTTTAATATTAAAATTGAATTTTTTTAAACATATATTAAACATATATATATTACTTCTTTAGCCGCTCCTCCGTCTGCTGCTTATCATTTTCCAAATCCATCACATTCTCTTGAGTCAACTTCAAGTCCCCCTCAAGCTTTCTTTTAGCTCTCTCAAGATCCATGCGGATTTTCTTTTCTTGTTCCAGAGAACCTTCAAGCTAAATTTCATCCAAAGAATATAAAAATAATTTTGCAATTAATTAAATAGCTTCTCATTTTAATTCTAGTGTTAGGTTTCTGGTTCTTACATCATCCACTTGTTGCTCAAGTTTGGTTTTGGCTTTGGTGAGTGTGTTGACTTTGTCTTCCTCACTCTGGAGGTCATCCAGCGTTTGCTGATGGGCCTCCTGAAGAGCTTTCTTCTCCTTGGTCAGCTTAGCGATGATTTCATCCAAAGCTGCCATCTCTTCTGTCAGGTTTTTAACCTGTAGAAATGTGTTATTGCATCAACAGACACAACATACAATTCTAACATCACTAACAGGTTCAGCGCTGAAAACTGACCTTGTTCTCAGTGGCATGTTTCTCTTTCTCCACTTTGGCCAGAGTGAGCTCAAGATCATCAATGTCCTTCTTGAGCTCAGAGCATTCATCCTCCAGCTTTCGTTTCTTTGCAGTCAGCTCAGCATTCATTTCATCTTCATCCTCCAGTCTCTCAGTCATTTCTTTGACTTTGGCCTCAAGCTGGATCTTGCTCTTGATCAGACCCTCACATCTCTCCTCAGCATCTGTAAGATTATCTTGCTCCTATCAACATAAAAAAATGATAACTTGTTTTGTTTTCTGATTTGTTTGAAATGTGAAAAGTCCAGAGTGAGTAGTCCCATGTGAACTTACAGACTGTGCTAATAGCTGCAGGTCATTCTTCTCTTGGATAAGAGAAACCATCTTTTCCTCAAGCTCCTTTCTGCGGGCTTCAGATTTGGCAAAAGCCTCCTTCAACTTGGTGAATTCCTCCTTCATGTTGGCCATTTCTTTCTCGGACTCTGCACTTTTCAACAGAGGCTTGATCTTAAAGTAGAGCTTCATCCAGGGCCAATTCTTGACACCCATGAAAGCACGTACGTTCCACTGGATCACCAGCAGAGAATCTCTGTAGATTTTAAATAATAATGTTCAGTCTTTTATTTTAAATGTCACTTGGAGTCATTTAAATGTCAAAGATTAAAGAGCTAAAATCAAACCTTCTTTCCACAATTTTCTGGAACTCCTCTCTTGATAGAAAACCACGAGCCATGGACTGAATTCCAGTTATAATAAGTGCAAGACGGTCATCTCGCATCTCTTCAAGACCACCCAGAAGACCAGCCTTAAAAAAGACCTGAATAGTAAAGAATTTTGGGTCAAAAAGGATGACAGTGGAAAAGTGGCTTTGGAAAAATTTTATATTAATCTAATAATACCTTAGTATGCCCTAACTTGTACTGTTCGTGATCGATGTCCAGAGAGCCCAGAAGTTTTTCTGCACCCTTCTTGTTATCAATGAACTGTCCCTCAGGGATAGCAGCAGGATTTAGGATGCGGTATCTACCAAAAAAATTCAACACACTTTAACTATTGTTTTATGTTTCTTAATTGTGCAAACAGAGAGTTGAAACAACCCATGTTAAGTTCTTCTTAAGTGTTAACTGCATAGTTACTAGAAATGTTTACTTGGGATACTATACAATTTGTATACATACAAAGTAAGTCCTCACATTCCCAGTGACACAACTGAATGGAAGGCTCATTATGCGATAACTATGTGAAAACTCCACTCCATTAAGGGGTTGGAGAGGTACACTGGAAGCCATCAGAGGCGGAAGGTGTTAGAATACTCCACCCTATTGATGGGTAGGAGGGTCACTAGGGAGCAGGGAGCTGCTATTAGTGTGTCTCACGAACCGAAGTTCTTTGACTCTTCCATTTAAACAGGGGAGCCCCGAATTTAGTGATTCAGGCGTTATAGTTTCTGATTATTTTAATTTCTTTTCTATGTAAAGCACTTTGAATTACCATTGTATGAGATGTCCTATATAAATAAACTTGCCTTGCCTTGCCTTCATACTAACCGTTGTTTGAAATCTCCATACAGGATCCTGTTGGGGAATCCCTTCCTGCAGATCCTGATGCCCTCCAGCACACCGTTACAGCGCAGCTGGTGCATGACCAGAGGATTCTCCATCGCCCCAGGAGTCTTGGTCTCATTGGGGATGAGGCAGCGCACAAAGTGAGGGTGAGTTGACCTCAAGTTGGTCATCAGCTTGTTCAAGTTCTCCTGTTGGTAGGCCACAGAGTATTTAGATTAATATACAATAAAACCTTGTGAGATAAAGCCGTGTTTTAATATTTCATACCCTATGAAGGGCTGACACCGTCTGGAAGGAAGAACCCTTCTTTTTAGCACCTTTGGCAGCCTTTCCTCCAGAGTCCGCAGCTGTGAAATAAATGATTTTTGTTATTATTGAATAGTAGAAAGTGCTTATTATACTTTCATGTCACGTCAGTGTGTATTTACCTGAGTCATCAGTAGCAAAATTAGCAAACAGAACAGGCAACAACTTAAGAGTTGACTTCTGGAAAAACCCTACAACCGTCTCATTGAGCGGGTCTTTGTTCTTCACCAGCCAGTTTGAAATGTTGTAGTCCACAGTACCAGCATAGTGAACAAGGCCAAAATGAGCCTCTGGTATTCCCTTGATAATCCTGGGCTTCTGGAAGTTTGGATTTTTCCCCATATGGTTGTCATAAAGCTTAGCTTTAAATGTAGCATCACTGGCTTTGGGGAACATGCACTCCTCTTCAAGGATGGACATGATACCCATGGGCTATAATGACAGTGACAGAGTGAGTTAAGACTGAAAAATTTGATTTTTACCCTCACAGTATAATTTTTTAATATAGTATTCTCCCACCTTCTCAATAAGCTCAATGCATGCTGCCAAGTCCATGCCGAAGTCAATAAACACCCAATCAATGCCCTCCTTCTTGTATTCCTCTTGCTCCAGCACAAACATGTGGTGGTTGAAGAACTGCTGCAACTTCTCATTAGTGAAGTTGATGCACAGCTGCTCAAAGGTGTTGGACTGCAGATGGAATATATTGTATAATCACAATGGTCAAACAGATTGCACTTCTTGTTGAATTTGTTCTATGAATAAACATAAGCAGGTGATTTCAGCTTACATCAAAGATCTCAAATCCTGCAATGTCCAGCACACCAATGAAGTACTGGCGAGGCTGTTTGGTGGCCAGGGATTGGTTGATTCTCACAACCATCCAGAGGAACATCTTCTCGTACACTGACTTTGCCAGAGCACCAATAGAGTAGTACACCTAATATAGAAAATATTGAATTTTGCAGAATTTGTCACATTGCAAAATAGAAAGCGATTTTTCAGATACATGAAAGATTTTGTTTGTATGTCTTTGAAAGTGAAGTTATGATGCTGAAATTTGTAAATGTCCATTAGATTATTATTTTCATTCATTACCTGTTGGACACTCTGTCCCTTGGTGACCCACTCATTTCCTACTTTGACTCTTGGGTGGAGCAAACCCTTGATCAGGTCAGCTGAATTTAGGCCCATCAAATATGAGATTTTGTCAGCATCTACATGTTAAAAAAGAATACAGAGCTATGACTCTATATACAACATGTCTTAGACTTTTCTTTCCTTTATGAAGCTGAGATTCCGAGTTATACTGACCCTCAGTCCCATCAGCCTCGGCCTGTTCCTCTCTTTGCTTCTGCTTGAACTTCATGTTGCCAAAGTGCATGACGGATCCAGTCAGCTTGTAGATGCTGTTCTGCTCTTCCTGGGTGAAGCCCAACACATCGAACGCTTCCTACAACAAATGTACAGAGCATTTAAAATATCATGGCAAATGTTTCATATTCTACTTTTTGAGAAGAACATTAGAAGTCTTTCTTTTTAAAGAATAGACTGGCCAAGAGAATCGGTTATTCTCTTTCTAGTCATTCTATACCTGTATCACTTAAGGCCAATTTATACTTCTGCGTAGGGTGCGCGCAGTAGGTACGATGTAGCATACGCACAGACGCGTCCCATGCCGCGTACCCTTCGCCGTCGCCTGACGCGCACCTCTTCAAAAATGTAACTACACGTCGCGACGACGCGGACCGCAAGATCGGTGATTGGTCGGCTTGGTAGCATTGCATTTCCTCCTACGCATTTCCGCACGTACCTTCTCACGCATTTCCACCACTGTCTATGATTTCCACACGTACCATCTCCTCCGACATCTTCTCTCGTTTCTGCCTTTCAGTTTTAGTAATTTCACTAAAGTGAACTGTTTTTCCACCTCAATAAGCTCCAACTCCAACATGATCCCCTCTCTTTCAATCGCTATTGCTTGTAGTAACCTAGCTGCGAGGAATCTAAACACAGTGGAACATTAAAACCCTCCGCCGCCAACTAGCGTTTCGGAGCAGTACTGCAGAGCAACCAAGACCTGAACGCAGAAGTATAAATGCTCACAACGGCGTCGCCTACGTGCGTAGCCAACGCAGTACACTACGGCGTACCCTCGACGCAGAAGTATAAATTGGCCTTTAACTTATTCTGTGAAAGACAAAATTAAAAACAAGTTGTGTGGTCCTTTGATGGTGCTTTTCATACTTATTGACCAGTCAAGACATTATCAATTGGTGTTCCACAGCAGAAATGCAGTCATACGGGTTGTCAAAGGTGTTGTTCTTGTATTATAAACGGCCTATGTTTTACCAAACACTCACATCAGTGGCTTGAAGCTCGTCACCATCATCAATAGATGCCACTTGTGTTTCTCCTTGGGAGATGAAGGCGTAGTCATAGGGGTTGTTGGTGATAAGCAGCATCTCTATGGAGAAATGGCAACATAGATCAGAAAAGACTCTTCTAATTAGAGATGGCAATATTAATAGATATGATGGATAATTTTACCCAGCAGTTCTGGTCTTCTCTGGGACAGAATCTGATAGAAGATGTGGTAGTCTCTCTCAGCCTTGAGCTGAAAAGTGACACGAGACTTCTCCAGCAGATCTAAATGAATTGATGAATAGATGAATATCAAAACAGTTACACATTTAATCAATGTGTGATTTGTTGGAATGATGTTGGGCAGTACTTACAAGTCTCAATGTCAGCAGAAGCTAACTTTCCACTGTGGCCAAAGTGGATACGGATAAATTTACCCTGTGAATAAAGCAATACATAACATGCTCATATAACATATCATGAAAACAAATATAGAATAACAACACCAATGTGAAAACCCAACTTACAAATCTGGAGGAGTTGTCATTTCTGATGGTCTTGGCGTTACCGAAAGCCTCCAGAGCAGGATTACACTGGATGATTTGATCCTCCAGAGTACCCTGAGAATCATATTTTAACAATAGGTGTGTAAACATTTGATGTACCTACTTTTCAGTTTACAGCCATGCATATTTTCAGACGCTATGTAGTGTTTTTTGTTTGCGTGTTAAAGCATTGCAGTATGGTACAGTAAGTTAGGAAGTATCTAATTATGACAATTTGTGACTTTAATATCTAATAAAGGAAGACCATTAATTTAGTAATTATTTTTTGTATGCTGTCTTATAGGCTTGCCACGGTAGTCGGTGTTACCGGTGTTACCGGTGTTCAGTCGCAACACCGGTTTCATGACATGCCCACCGCGGCTGGCATGTGAAAAAAAAAAGTTTAAAAATATTGAACGCAATTAGTCGTTAAATCCTGCCTATTAACACACACACAACCCACAGAAAAGACGCTTGTCGGTATCGAGTTCTCTTTCGGACTTAACACATAACACACAAATTATACCAAAATGTCCATAAGAGCAGTCTTAAACGAACGTAGAGATTTTGTGAGAAAATGGGACGCGTGTCAGATCGCGTCTCTGTCAGCAACGGCTGTCC
This sequence comes from Pimephales promelas, assembly GCF_988280905.1. NCBI lineage: Eukaryota > Metazoa > Chordata > Actinopteri > Cypriniformes > Leuciscidae > Pimephales > Pimephales promelas. The sequence goes on along the minus strand of NC_142790.1, from coordinate 29,238,503 downwards.
GAATTCGCTCACTCGTTTTTACTTACTCCTTCTCATTCAATCCTTTAAGTGAACAGTATTAGTGGACTAATGAAGGGAATAGGCCTAGTAAATGAGGGTTTAGGGGGCGATTTGGGATTCAACCCATGTTCTCGAGGAGTGAAAAATAGAGGACACTCACAACGCGTTGACAGACAGGACCAAGCAGGTAATATTTAATATGAAACAGTCTCAACTTTCAAATTTGGTCAGTCAAAGAAAATCAAACAATAAATAGGCCTACCGTTTTGTGGCTCTTTAATGTGTCGTGACAGATTAAAGTTCCACCGACGTTAATCTACTCCTGACTGCTTTCTGACTGATCCTGTCAGATCATGTCTGTCAATCAAACTCCAAGCGAAGGATGAATTGACGCCAATTTAAAAGTGAAAGTTAGTTTCGTTTTCAAACTAGCGCATATTCAGGGCACAATAACAAAACAGTTCTTTCCCGCACTACCGCACCATTATGTATGCCCGTGAAAACGTGCGCATTTTACGTTTGCCTTTAAATTAGCGGTTTAAAAGCCCCCGCCGGTGAGACACCGGTATTACCGGTGTTGTCACATGTCGATTAACCGGTGAGAAAATATCCTCACCGTCACAACACTACTGTCTTATATGGAAGGTATATTCATTCATCTATAATAAGCTATTTTTGGAAATTACGCACCTTTTTCTCCATTGATGGATCCTTCTTGCCAGTTGTTGCTGCTGCAATGCTCGCAAAGTACTGGATTACTTTTTTAGTGTTCACAGTCTTTCCAGCACCGGATTCTCCGCTTAAAATAAAAACAGTTCATTAAATGGCTGATAAAATGCAGCATAGAAAACATTGGTAAAAGGAGGAGTATTTTGGTATGTCAAAATATGTATTACATACGTGATCAGGACGGACTGGTTTTCTCTGTCTGTGAGAAAATGAACCATAAGAAACTTAGCATTTTAAATTGCATTAGAAATTAGCAAAAAATGCACAAGTCAGATCATCACCTGACAGCATGTACTGGTAGGCATTGTCTGAGATGGAGAAGATGTGTGGAGGGGCCTCATTTCGTTTCTTTCCTCTATATGCATTCACAACTTCCTGGTTGTACACTGGCAAAAACTTGTAGGGGTTCACAGTGACACAGAAGAGCCCAGAGTAGGTCTGTAAGAGATTCACAGAAGGTTTAGATCTGCTCATGCAAGATAAAGAGAACATGTGAGTGTTTTAAGACTCGACTCACGTAGATCATCCAGGCTGCGTAACGCTCTTTGAGGTTAAACAGCACTGCGGGCTCGTGCAGGAAGGTGAACATCACCATGTCCTCAATTTTATCGAACTTTGGTGGATTCTGGGGGTGAACATCAATCTCCTTCACAGTGACTGTCTGTGGATAACAAAAATGTTTTGACAGTCACTCGCTACTTCTGTCTACAATCTACAACACTGCAGAGATCAGATCTTACCTTCCCGAATTCAGTGTCAACAGTGACTTTGCCACCGTCTCTACTGGTGATGGAGGCTTTGACGAACTCAACCGCAGGGTCGGGCACAAAGCATTCTTTCTTCATGTCGAAGGGGCGAGTTTGGGCCTCCAGACGCTCCTTGTCTGACTTTCGTAAGAACGGGGCGGCTGCCCCGAACTCTGACATCACATCCACCATCTTTCAATCAGACTGAGGCATAGATGAAAAAACTATTAGAAGTTGTAAAACTTGTTTACAATTAGAAGATCTAATGTAAAAATAAAACAATAAGATTTTATTATTCATAAATATAAAACATTTCTAATTATTTATTGGTCTTTCAATAAAAAGTATTGCATTCAAAAAGAAAATATTGCATAAACATACATGTACTATAACATAAAATGTACTATATACACATTGTGTTGACTTTTATAAAAGTGTGTCTTACCAGATGAAATCCAAACCCAAGAAAGTCCAAGTCCTTTTAATAAAACAAGAAACATCATTATTAAGAAGTCATCTTATTCTATTGTTCAATCCTCATGAACAATTTAATCTAAATGATGTGTGCTCTTACCTTTAGATGGCACAATGATGTGAGCTTGCAATATTGTGCTGTAACTTATCTCTTTATATAGAGGCACAATGAGTGTGACGTTGACATCTGTATTTGGTCCGGGTCAATTGTGTGTGTGTAGCTCTTTTTGGGTGCCTGAAAAATCTTTGTGTGAGTCACAGTAGTTTGGCATGTGGAAATGGTAGTGCAACACGACCAAAAGGGATCTAAATCATAATGATGCTATTTTTGTCCCATATGTATATCTTATTTTTTTTTTAAAGATATCAGATCTTTACTAAAGTGTTTCATACTGAAATGTACACCTCCACTTTCATATTTTATAGTTAGTTTCATAAGCTAAATTCTTTCAGTTCGTAAAGCATTATAGTGGTAGACACTCTTGTATATAAAATCTATCTGAACCATAGTTGAATATCCACACAATACTTTTTAAATAAAATTGCTTAATTGAAAGTTAGATTCCAGAAATAATGCACTATGAGCTTTTCTTAAACTATTCAATTTTCTGTCCTCAAAGAGAGACAGGCATGCACTGGCAATTTCACAGGTTTATCTTTGTGCTCAAGTACCAAGACGAGGTAACAATGCTTCACGAACAGTAAAATTGTCAGTAGACAGCTGTAACGGGAACAATGAATATCTGCACTTGCGACCTTTTGTTCTCGCCTAATGCAGAGACAGCTGCAACTCTTGCTTGTTCTTGTTTGGTGCTTTGACCTTTCTTGATATCCCAAAGCTGTATCCTTCATTTGCGTTTTACAAGTTAATTAGCAGTCATTGAAATGAACAACAGCTTCATTCATGTTCAAACCCATTCTTTCTTTTTCCAGCTTTACAAAGATTTCTTAAATAAATGCAAGAATAGGATTCTGTAAGATACACAATGTAATTTGTATGTTTACAGAAGTTAATATATTCTGAATAATTTACAGCAGTGTTACTATTTCTGTGCATCAGTTACCACGAAAAAATTATTCATTCTTAACAGATAGAACATGATGAGCAGGTCAAACTCTAATCGTCTTGACCCCAGATCTGTGTTTAAACAGCTCTATAGTGTTGATTTGTTTTGTGAGCCATCACTCAAGACCTTTTGTGAGGTTTCTGGCCTGCCTTGACCTCTCGTCCCTCAGTTGTTCTGCACCCTCTCAACAAGCACCTTACTTAGTCTTAGCACTTGGGCAATCTATTCTAGCCCCCTCATCCTTTACAGAGCCTCATTCTCAGCTGTCTATTTACCCTTGTTTATTAAAACTCAGGAGAAAGAATGGAAGAAATGGGGGCAACCTTATGTCTAATAAAGTTTGTAATCGGAGCTTCCTTTTGTCACTGGGTGCACTAGAATGGTCTACTTCCTGTCTTCTGTTTCAGACCATGCAGCTAGTTTTGCTGCTAAAAAAATTATTTCAAAGCTGGAGTAGGTGTAATTTTAAAGCATTAAACAATGGCACATTGATTAAACGCAACAGTGGCAAGGAAACATCTTTACAGAATGACCCAGCATATATGTGGAGCGCGAAGCAAAATGCGTTGAGCGCTGAACGATAATGGGGGTGAACCCGCTCACCGCTCCACTCTGTTCATACGCTCTAGAGGTCGACCGATATGTTTTTTTTTTTTTCAGGCCGATGCTGATCTTTTTGAAATCCGGGTCAGCCGCTGGCTGATTAATGCTGCCGATTTAGCTTGGCCAATATGTGCTTGTTTTTTAACCTTTATTTGAAAGATAAAATGTAACAGAAATAATAATTGCTTAACATAGACAAAAATTCTCAACAAAAACATTTATTGAACAATGAACAATCTGCACTTGTACACAAATGTATAATGTAAAAACATAAATAAATTGTATAAATAATAATTAAAAAATAAATTAAATAAATGAAACAGGTAAGAAGAAAATAAACTGTCAAAGCCACTGCATCTTTTTCTTTTACTGCTTTTTTGTAATCCTGGTGGTGGTTTGCCTTCATGTTTGTAAGGCAAGGCAAGTTTATTTATATAGCACATTTCATACACAATGGAAATTCAAAGTGCTTTACATAGAAGGAAGTAAAACAATCAATATAAATAAGAATAATTAAAGGAGTAGTTCACTTTTGAAAAACTTTTGCTGATAATTTACTCACCCCCATGTCATCCAAGATGTCCATGTCTTTCTTTCTTCAGTCGAAAAGAAATTAAGGTTTTTGATGAAAACCTTCCAGGATTTTTCTCCATATAATGGACTTCAGTGGGAAACAGACGGTTCAAGGTCCAAAAGAAACTTAAAGTACAAACTGCAAACTTGTTCAAAGGGCGATTCCAGACGATGAAACGATGGCTCGTTTTATAAATAAATAACAAAGTTCAAGTTTTATAAGCTCAAACGCTCGCCTTGCTCTGTTCTGTAACGCACTCCAGTTCGAACTCGTTCATCAAAATGAACAAATCTTTTTATGAGTCATTTGGTTCATTCGGCTAAAGAAACGAACAAATTGATTTTGAAAAAGATTTGTTCATTTTGTTGAACGAGTTCGAACAGGAGAGTCACTAACGTGCACCACAGAACAGCAAGGCGAGCGTTTGATCTTATAAAACTTAAACTCTTTTATTTAAAAAAAAAATGAGCGATCGTTTTGCTTGATAAGACCCTTATTTATCGTCTGGAATCATTTAAAGCCCTTTGAACAAGTTTGCAGTTTGCACTGAAACTGTCTTTTGGACCTTGAACCGTCTGTTTCCCACTGAAGTCCATTATATGGGGAAAAATCCTGGAATGTTTTCATTAAAAACCTTACACTCTACCAGCCTCGTTCCTCATTGAATTATTCAAAAGTCAAATGCCTCTTAAATTTGATTTTAGTTCAGTGCAGTTGACATTTTAATTAACAACATTTTATAACTTAAAAATATAATATTTTGCATGTATCCAAATGATCTAACCGTACAATTGTAAACAAATAAAAATTCTATAAAAATGCAGGGCTCGACATTAAGGCTTGTCCGCTTGTCCGGGACAAGTGGATTTTTTGTAGGACAAGTAGAAGAGAAAATTAGTTGTCCGACCGGACAAGTTAACGTAAATTTCAAACAAAATAAAATGTCATGTTACTTCATGTTATGTGCCACTCGTTACGTCTATTTTACAGATTTAATTTTACCGATTTGAAACGAACACATTTTTCGCGCTGCCTGTGAATGTCCTGAATGTGACTCACAGAAAGACGCGCGCCAGTATAATGCGCATGCACAGACCGTGCGCCAGAAGTTCTCTTTCGCGCTTGAACGAACATCAACAACACACACAATTAAGCCAAAATGTCATTTGTAGTAGTATCTTCATAACATAAGAGCAGTCTTATGATGGACATAAAGAGTTGTGTGACTCGTGAGAGAATGAGGCGCGTGTGAGATCCCCGTCTCTGTCCTCAGCGGCTGCTCTTAAAGGGCCAGCTACCAATAAAGCGTTCAGTCAGTAAAGTTAATGAATGAACAAAGGGAACAGAGAAAATTACTCACTGCTCTTGACTAAAGAACTTGTGTAGCTTTAATAAGGAATAGTCTATATATAATTTATGCAGCACAGACTGTTTGATAACTTTATTCAATTTCTGTATGTCTTATCTGTTAGACAGTTAATTTTTTGATCATTATAGGTGTTATCAATCATTTAGTTGTTATTGCTAATTTCAGAATTATCACTAATCTGTGTGTGCATTTGGTTTAGAACCAAACAAGTTGGCTCATGAAACCATTTGTTTATCATATCGCAAACGCATATCACAACCGCAATATTGACCTCAATAATCAATATGACATTTTCCCCAAATCGTGCAGCCCTAGATAAAATTATAAATCTTTACCCGGACAAGTGACTTTTGTGCATGGACAAGTGAAACATAAATTTACGTCAGGCTAAAAGCTTGACGAATAGCCCCAATATGCTTCAAAGCACTGAACGACTCTGTTGAAGTGCTTGCAGTCTGTTGCTGTCCCTCAGAGAGCTGACCGAGGGGGCCATACCCTTCAAGTTGTCTTGTTTACGTGGCATTGTTTCTTTTCTTTAGCCTTGAGGACAAAGATAACCTGTTAAATTCCTTTGAGTGCCTCTGTGATAGAAGAGATCAGATAGTATGTAGGACATGTCCATCACTTGCATGAACTCGTACTACATAAGTTACATGATCTATTACATGACCTAATCCCTCCTCTGTGCCATGCTTGAGATATTGTTGAACCACCTTGAACTTTCAAAAGCTATGGCTACCTCCAATTAAACAATGCTAATGCACAAATGGGCTCAAATTTATCACATTGTCTGTATGTCTAAGAAAAATGGTCATTGTCAAGTTTATTACCATTTTAAAGCTTTTTATTTCTGTCAGTGGCTCCTCTCACATATAATACTTTACGTGCTAAGCTTTTGATAGCTGAAGCTCTTAATATAGCACAAGTGACAAGTGTTAAAGTCGCCACACTTTCTTCATCAAGTGTTGATTAGCCCCATCCTTTATTTAACACATCTATTGGAGCCACTGCATCTTGAGCAGAAGCAGGTACTTGTCACATCTCTCCTACCTATCGAGTAGTTCTGTAACGGACAGATCAAGATGACAAAGACTGCTGCACAATTTAGCGAACAAATCCAATTGTGATTTGTCTGACAAAAATTGTCATTTAAAATATGTTTAAAAAAAATCAGGTTTGGTGTGCTTGTTTGTAGGGCTGTAGGTAACATTTTGTGATTATATATCAATATGGCTATAATAAATTATAAAAAATACTGAATAAAAACTAAGAAGAAATATTACTATTTTAATATTTCACTGTGAAAAAAATATATCGCAGCCTTTGCAAATTAATAATTGCACTAAGCCATATCTCAATTTCGGTTTTATGTCATGCAGCTAAAAGTAAATGTTTTTTTAACCGCTTAAAGTGCGGCAAGCAACTTTGTTTATAAATCATACAACATCCTATTATATATTCTAATAATCAATAAATATCTGAATACCTATATTTAGGGATATATACGTTCATTCTGCCTGTTTTTTTTCTTCTTTTTCTTATTAGCAGGTCTTGAAGGTTAAAAAAGTGCAATTATTTGTGGCATGTTGCTTACATGTTTTTAGTGATTTGCACAAGGGCCTAATTAAGTCCTTCACACTGGATTAACGGGAGATCTGGAGAACCGTCACATCCTGACTCTTTTCCTTTAGCTGCCAGGTCCATCTCTTGCTATGACGAGGTGGAACATTCCTATCCACTCTTCCCTGAGACGGAGGCGGTTCATTCTCAGCTGTTTAGGCCCTTTGTCGTCTCAGATCACCAACGGGTCAATAACTTGACCCATTGTGCATCATGACCATTGAGCAGGCTATTAATGGTGACTGAGGGGTTCTGTTTGATTTATTTGGACAAGTGTCCAACGGACGTCACATGATGCTTTTGCTCCTTTGATTGAGTTGCTTGTCATTTCTTCTTTATCCCTTGTTCGAGCCAGCGAGATCATGGAGACAGAGAATCAGAGAATACAGGTATTACTCTTTGCATGATGTACCTCTATCTATCTGAATTAGATTGTTCTCCATAAGAACACATTATGTGCTTCCATTAGGCAAATTGGCATGACTTTTGACCTCTGTTCTACAAATGTTTCTTTTTCCCTCACTCTTTTGTCCCTGGTTTTTCTATCTCAGGCACACGCAAACACAGGAGAAGATCCAACAAATATCCGAAGCACAGATGAAGGTAATGCAAAGCAATGCTTTTTCTTTTTGATTTTTAGTTGCGTATTATATTTGACAGAAAAAAATTTAAATACCATATTTCATAAATATTGAATTAAACTCATGGTCACATGCTCATAATATGTGAGTACCATTAGAGTTTTTCAAAGTCAGCACATTTTTTAAACTGTAAGTGCAACTTCCACAACTGTTTGTCTATCAACTATCACACGTCTGCAAAATGTAGTTACTCACACAAAACATTTAAAGTCCCCCTGTGATGAAAATAAAGTTCCCTTTCGTAGTCACTTCGAGTTACGTCAGAAGTGACGGAGATTGGGGGATTTCGCATAGAAAGCCAATCCTCTTCGAGTATTAAAACACGAGCCAATGGCATGCAATGCCTTGGGGCTGCGGAAATTTGCATAGCGTACTCCGCCCTACTCCGTGAGTATAAAAGGAGGAAGTGAACGCAACCGCAGTATGTTTTCGCTTCGGAGCCAAGAGAACCTCTTCACTCCTAAAAGCTGATTCAAGACTCTTCGAGAACGAGCGTCCTCTTCAGTGTTGGTGTGACGGCGGTACCCAGCGAGATTTTGCATTGCCTGCGATCTGAGCAGTGGTCTGCCAGACTTTGCACTTCTCCCTGGTAGCTTCAGCGCTGAAAGAGTGAATTTCTCCTTTCTCTAAAAGTGAAAGTGAAAGAGCTGCACGCGGCACGTCTTTTTAAAGATGGTTCGCCCGTGCCCTTCTGGATGTGGTAGATTTCTGTCATCATCTGATGGTCACGAACGCTGCTTTGTATGCCTGGGCATTCAGCATGCAGCAGCAGCGTTCGTGGATGACTCATGTTCCTTCTGTGGGAGCATGACCATCTCCACACTGAGGTCGAGGCTCAATGATCTCACTAGAGTGAGAGCCCCGGTCCCCCCTACTCGATCGGCTTCCTTCACGAAAGGGGGCCCGTCGACCCGGGGACCCGGCGATCTAACGGTGACGGTGTGGGATAGAGCCCCGACGATTCCTCGGGCCACACCTCCCGCCTCAGTGCGTGAGCCAGCGAGCGCCAGCTCGATTCGGTCGGCTGTCTCTTCGGCGGCGCCGGCTGCTTCTAGCAGCGCTCCAGATGATGATGTGATGTCTATCACTGCATCACTAGGCGGGCTTGAGTCCTCGGGAGAGGAAGATGCGGCTGCGTTGCCTCCTTCGGGAGTGCCAGCGTTGCCCGTGTCAGATCCCGAGCTGACGGCCATGCTGTCTCGAGCCGCTGGGAGTATCGGGCTAGAATGGAAACCTCCATCCTGCCCCGATCTCTCGCGGATGGATAACTGGTATCTGGACAAAGCTGCCGCCGCAAGGCCACGGCCAACTCCGATACCTTTTTTCCCCGAGCTGCATGCGGAGTTATCGCGCTCTTGGGGGGCTCCTTTGTCCACTCGAGAGCGCGATCTCTCCCCCGCCTTTCCCCCCCTCGACGGTGGGGCCGCCCGTGGGTACACTGGGATGCCCCCGGTGGAGCGCTCTGTTGCGATGCAGCTGTGTCCACAGAGCGCCTCCACCCGTGGTCCTCCTAAGCACCCATCCAAAGCCTGTGGGTTCTCGTCTGCTATGGCGGCGCGGGCCTATAGAGCGGCGGGACAGGCGGCCTCCGCTTTGCATGCCATGAGCACTTTGCAGGTCTTCCAAGCGAAGGTGCTCAGAGACATGCACGAGGGCGGGACTGACTCGACGGCATTTAAGGAATTGCGGTCCGCCACTGACCTTGCTCTCCGGGCAACGAAAGTGGCCGCTCGCGCCGTCGGTCAGGTGATGGCCACTTCGGTGGTTCAGGAGCGCCATCTCTGGCTCAACCTGGCAGATACGCGGAGCGCTGAGCGGACTCGTCTGCTCGACGCTCCGCTCTCCCAGGTTGGCCTTTTCGGCGGTGCGGTCGAGGACTTCGCCCAGCAGTTCTCCACCGCTCAGAAGCAGACGGAGGCCATCAAACACATCCTGCCCCGGCGACCAGCTGCTGCCTCCACCCAGTCATCGGCGCAGGTGCCTCCCTCTGCTCGCCGCCGAGGACGCCCCCCTGCGGCTCCCCTCCCTCCCGCCCGGCCCCAGCAGCAGCCTTCACCCGGGCCCCGGCGTCGAGGAGGCCGCAGGCCGGCGTCACAGCCCCCTCAGGCCGCTCGCCCCGCTAAACGCCAGGCCAAGCGAAGATCCTGACACGGGCCGCTCAGTGACGATCTCGAGTCTTTCCCAGGAGGCGGTAGCAGGCCCCCTCCTTCCCCCGGTGGAGGGCCGGGGGAGAATCTTTTGTTCTCAGCTCCCCGCTGCTCACCCACGGGTGGGCAGCACCCTGAACTGGTTAAAGAAAGACTTGACATCCTCACTGAGCTCACAGACTGGAGTGGGTGCGCTCGATGCCCCCGTGCGTCAGCCCACACACTCCTCTCTGTCTCTGAGGGCGCGGAAGGGTGCGTGTGTCGTCCCAGGGCTACACCAATCCCTTCCCCCTCTGTCGCCAGACCCCCGGCAGAACAGACCCCCGTGGAACGCTCCGCTTTCCCTGGTCCCTTCTGTCGGGGAGCGGGCTTCGACGCATCCGAGCGGGGTAACTCCTGCACGCGTGCCAGTCGACCCGCACCGCTGCCCCTCCGGGGGGACGTCTGTGGTTCGCATGACCCCGTTGGCTCATTTCCTGGAAGCCTGGCTAGCGCTTCCTGGGATATCCCGCTGGGTCATCAGAACGATCAGACTCGGCTACGCGATTCAGTTCGCACGGTCTCCTCCCCGCTTCACGGGAGTTCGCTCCACGATGGTCGGTGGCAATGCCCCAGTCTTGAGAGCGGAGATTGCGACCCTGCTGGCGAAGGGTGCAATCGAGACGGTCCCTCCAGCCGAGGTGAGGTCCGGGTTTTACAGCCCCTACTTCATTGTCCCCAAAAAGACCGGTGGGTTACGACCGATCCTGGACCTGCGCATTTTGAACCGTTCTCTCCATCGACTACCGTTCAAAATGCTCACGGCCAAACGCATTTTCGAATGTGTTCGGTATCAGGATTGGTTTGCAGCGATCGACCTGAAGGACGCGTACTTCCATGTGTCCATTTTACCTCGACACAGACCGTTTCTTCGGTTTGCCTTCGAGGGCCAGGCATATCAGTACGCCGTTCTCCCATTCGGGTTAGCTCTGTCCCCTCGCGTCTTCACGAAGATCGTCGAGGCAGCCCTTGTTCCCCTTCGCGAACACGGGGTTCGCATCCTGAACTATCTCGACGACTGGCTGATACTAGCACACTCTCGAGCTCAGCTTTGCGAACACAGAGACCTGGTGCTCCGGCACCTAGCCCGTCTGGGCCTTCGGGTCAACCGGGAGAAGAGCAAACTTTGCCCCGTGCAGAGGATCTCTTTTCTCGGCGTGGAGATAGACTCGGTCGCCATGTCCGCGCAGCTCACGAACGAGCGCGCGCACTCACTGCTGACTTGTCTTCGACAGTTCGAGGGCAAGAGTGCGGTTCCACTGAAACTATTTCAGAGGCTCCTGGGGCATATGGCATCCGCGGCCGCGGCAACGCCGCTCGGTTTGCTTCATATGAGACCGCTTCAGCTGTGGCTTCGCGATCGAGTCCCGAGGTGGGCATGGCATCGCGGCTCGCTCCGAGTCCCAGTGACTCCGGCATGCCGGCGAACCTTCTTCCCGTGGTCGAACCTCAGCTTCTTACGGACCGGCGTCCCTATTCAGCGAGTTTCCAGGCATCTCGTTGTCTCCACGGATGCATCTACCACGGGTTGGGGTGCCATGTGCAATGGGCATGCAGCCGCCGGTTCCTGGACAGGAGCCCAGCGCCTCATGCACATCAATTGCCTCGAGCTGTTGGCAGTACGGCTCGCCCTACACCGCTTCCGAGCGTTACTCAAGGGCCAGCATGTGCTTGTCCGCTCAGACAACACTACGGCAGTAGCGTACATCAACCACCAGGGGGGTCTACGCTCACGCCAGTTGTCGCAGCTCGCCCGCCACCTCTTGATATGGAGTCAGAAGCACCTGAGGTCCCTTCGTGCAGTGTACATTCCTGGAGACCGGAACTGGGCGGCCGACGAGCTGTCCCGGGTCCGTCCCCTCTCCGGCGAGTGGCGACTCCATCCCCAGTCGGTCCAGCTGATTTGGGACGAGTTCGGGGAGGCACAGATAGACCTGTTCGCCTCTCGGGACTCGTCCCACTGCGCCCAGTTTTATTCTCTGACCCGCGGCACTCTCGGCTCGGATGCGCTGGCGCACAGCTGGCCACGGGGCCCACGCAAGTATGCGTTTCCCCCAGTGAGCCTCCTTGCACGGGTGTTGTGCAAGATCAAGGAGGACGAGGAGCAGGTCTTGCTGGTAGCCCCCTACTGGCCCACCAAGACGTGGTTCTCCGATCTCATGCTCCTCGCGACAGCACCTCCTTGGCCTATTCCTCTGAGACAAGACCTACTCTCTCAGAGACGGGGCACTCTGTGGCACCCTCGTCCCGATCTTTGGAGGCTGCACGTGTGGCTCCTGGACGGGACGAGGCAGGTTTGAGTTCGCTGCCACCTGCGGTGGCGGCAACCATCACTTCCGCAAGAGCGTCGTCCACGAGACACCTTTATGCGTTGAAGTGGAACCTCTTCGTCAATTGGTGCTCTTCTCGCGGAGAAGACCCCCGGAGATGTTCGATCAGTGTCGTGCTTTCCTTCCTGTAGAAGGGTTGGAGCGCAGGCTGTCGCCCTCCACCCTTAAGGTTTACGTCGCGGCCATTGCCGCTTCTCATGAAGCAGTGGAAGGTAAGTCCTTAGGGAAGCACGACCTGGTCATCAGGTTCCTGAGGGGAGCGAGGAGGCTGCATCCGCCTCGTCCTCCCCTCGTACCCTCTTGGGACCTCTCGGTAGTTTTAAATGCTCTGCAGAGGCATCCCTTTGAGCCTTTGCAATCGGTAGAGTTAAAGTTTCTGTCCATGAAGACAGCACTCCTGGTTGCATTGGCCTCCATCAAGAGGGTGGGGGACCTGCACGCATTCTCCGTTGACGAAGCGTGCCTGGAGTTCGGGCCGGCTTACTCTCACGTGATCCTGAGACCCCGGCCTGGTTATGTGCCCAAGGTTCCCACCACTCCCTTCCGGGACCAGGTGGTGAACCTGCAAGCGCTGCCCCCGGAGGAGGCAGACCCAGCCTTGGCACTGCTCTGTCCGGTACGTGCTCTCCGCACCTATGTCGACAGAACGCAGTGTTTCAGGACCTCAGACCAGCTCTTTGTCTGTCTTGGAGGGAGCCAGAAGGGAAGGGCTCTCTCAAAGCAACGGCTGTCCCACTGGATTGTGGATGCCATTGCTTTGTCTTACCAGCAGCAAGGCCTTCCGTGCCCCCTTGGTGTGACGGCCCATTCCACTCGGAGTGTGGCCTCCTCTTGGGCTTTAGCGCACGGTGCCTCGCTAACAGACATCTGCAGAGCTGCAGGCTGGGCGACACCCAACACCTTCGCCAGATTCTATAATCTGCGAATTGAGCCGGTATCCTCTCACGTACTCGTTTCGGCCAGTTCTGGATCCGCTCAGGTGTCTTCGCTTGCTCGCCACTCCACTCCCCGGACTGGATAAGTGCGATATTTCCTCAGTTCTTCCATTGAAGCCTTGAGTCCTCCAGCACCGACGATGCGGGCACCACTGCTGTGGCTCTGGATGCTGGCTAGGTGCCTCCATGCGTACGGTTCCCCCTTGGTAACCGTCTCATGTGTATTATCCACTGTAAGCCTCTCTGAGCATGTGTCTTCCCTTGGCAAGCCATCTGCCACCCCTGGAGCTGAAATTAGTAGCCACCTGCGGTTGGTGCTCCAGTGATTCCATATGTGTTCCTATGTGGCCATATGTGTATTCGTAAGTCCTCCCTTCGGTAGGCAGCTGGTAGCATGTCCCCTTCGGGATATGTTTCCCAGTGTACCTTGGTAATCCTGTGTCTAAGTCGGATCCCCTAAGGAAAACAGGTAAGGCTCGGGGGTTAGACTTTCGCAGGGCACTGGAAGACAGCCTGAAGTTGGCGTGATGGCACAGACCCCCAATCTCCGTCACTTCTGACGTAACTCGAAGTGACTACGAAAGGGAACGTCTCGGTTACGTATGTAACCCTCGTTCCCTGAGTAGGGAACGGAGACGTTACGTCTCCCTGCCACTTCTGCTGTATCGCTGGGTAGAGGCCGAGTTCAGTCTTGGCTCCTCAGCGAAGACATACTGCGGTTGCGTTCACTTCCTCCTTTTATACTCACGGAGTAGGGCGGAGTACGCTATGCAAATTTCCGCAGCCCCAAGGCATTGCATGCCATTGGCTCGTGTTTTAATACTCGAAGAGGATTGGCTTTCTATGCGAAATCCCCCAATCTCCGTCACTTCTGACGTAACGTCTCCGTTCCCTACTCAGGGAACGAGGGTTACATACGTAACCGAGACGTTTTTAATGTTTATGTGTCTATCTGGTGTTTTTAATATACTTTAAGACAAACCATGTGCAAATTCAACAGTATTTTCTGCTTACAACTGCTGTAAATCAAAGACGGTCTCAAAAGCACAGTTTATCCCAAGCATGAATATTAGTTCAACTTAAATATTTTTGCTCTTCCAACATTTTCTTAATTATTTTTTTAACATTTTATTAATAGAGTTTTTACAGTAACTAACAATGAACAATGGTTTTACAATTTAGGAATATAGGCTAATGTTAATTTCTGCATATACATTTTTTTTTCAAACTTTTAATGAGTTAATGAAAATGTGTATATAGCATAAACATATAAATCTATACATTGTTGTACATAATGCATTAACAAATTGACCCTTATTGCAAAATTGTTGCAAAGGTAGTAAAAACCTTTTTCTCTAAGTAATACCAGTGGAAATGTTAGAAGATTTTTTTAAGCCTTTACATGTAAATTGTGTGTTCATGAATTGATGTTAAAAAATAATCCTACACTGAAACATTAAAGAAATAAAAAGTGCTGACATCTTGCCCCATCCTGCTTGACATGGACGCCTAGAAACTGCTTCATATGATATTTAATGGTGGTGCTGCTCTCAAGTGGCGGTGACTGACTATTGCAGTTCTCACATTCACAGAATTGTGGAGGTTACTTTAGGTTTAGAATTTATATATTGCCAACATAATTGATGAGAAGGAGATTCTGCTGAATATAGCTGAACTTTATGCCTAAATTCTTAGTCTAACAACAATAATTTATATTGACTGTAATTCCAATGATAATTCACATTCACATTCACCATAGAGATCTAATGGTCTATATTGGCTTTTATTATATGGTACTTGAATTTTTTCCTGGATTTCACTGCTCTGACAAAACTGAATAAATCTATTTTAATGTCTTTGATAGAGGCATTATAATAGATCCATGTGTACTTCAAATCATAGTGCCTTAATTTTATTTTATTCCCTGAGGATGAGCTGTGTCAAAACATACATTGTAATTGTCAGTGGTTTACAGCTTAAACTGGTAAACACCCTGTATCTTGACCTCAAACGTACTTCAAATGACCATTTAGAAACAATTTGAGTTTGAATTAGATCTTAGACTAGACAGGCTAGTCTGTGGCACATAGAGGACATTCAGGCAACTGATTTACTGTTGTGTTCAGGATCATGTTGAGATATTGCAATGTGTCTACATTGTTTAAATAAAAGAGGACGAGGTATTCATTTTCATGTTTGGTTTATTCTACAGAGCTACAGAAGAGATTGTCACAGCAATCAATGTTTGGAGAGACCCATCTATTATTTTCACTCTTCATCAGCCCCCTTCTGTTGGAAAGAAAAGGAAAAACAAATTAAATGTAAGCTGATCCTGTTCAAAACTAAACTACACCGCTAATCAATTTAGATGGTATTTTATTTTTGAATACACACTTAAATATCAAAATGCATTTCATTAAGTGTAGTTGTTGAAACTACTTGCTATTCATATCCTAAAGTCACTAAAAAGTGCTGATCTACTGTTACTATTTACTTGAGTTTTTTAGAGTGTGTGACCAAAATCACTTGTTTTAAGTGCCTACTCTTACTTTATTGGATCCAGTATCACGAGTCTTGGCTCTCAGCTTGTTGACCTGAGATTCAGCAATATCCGCCCTCTCCTCTGCCTCATCCAGCTCATGCTGTATCTTACGGAACTTGCCCAGATTAGCATTGGATTGTTCTTCCTAAAGATTACACACAACAGCATTTGTGAAAAAGATACAATTACTACAGAAGTCGTATCATTTGATGGCACCAGTGGGGGAAATACTCACCGCCACCTCAGCAGATCTCTTGTAGGACTTGACCTTCAGCTGGAGTTTGTCCACCAGATCCTGCAAACGAGCCAGATTCTTTCGGTCTTCTTCAGTCTATGCAAAGCAAAAAATGTTTTTAGTGCACTATACTGTAAGAAAGCACTTTATGTATTTTCAACAAATAACATGAATGTTAATCAATCAGGGGCAAAATCTTTATTAGGCAACATTTTTCCTACCTGGTAGGTGAGCTCCTTGATGCGTCTCTCATATTTACGAATCCCCTTGATTGAGTCACTGGCCTTTCTCTGTTCTATCTCCACCTCACTTTCCAGCTCTCTCACCTAACAGTTGTGTAACAATTTTAGTATACAAAGAATTTTTTTTAGAATGAGCAATTTTACAGAAACAATTGAATACTTGTTTCTAAAAACTTACCCTGGCTTCCAGTTTCTGGACCTGCTTCTTGCCTCCCTTCATGGCGATCTGCTCAGCCTCATCCAGACGGTGCTGCAGGTCCTTGATGGTCTGCTCCATGTTCTTCTTCATGCGCTCCAGATGAGCACTGGTGTCCTGCTCCTTCTTCAGCTCCTCTGCCATCATGGCAGCATCAGTGATGGCCTTCTTGGCTTTTTCCTCGGCATTCCTGTTCTCCTGCACTGCCTCCTCAACCTCAGTCTGAAGCTGAGTATTATCCCCCTCCAGCTTCTTCTTCTGATTCAGCAGGCTGGTGTTCTGAACATGGACAATATTTACATTCATGTAGTCTTTTATAATATGGTTTACTAAGAGGGGATTTAGGCTGTTTTTTTTGCAGTTTTAGTACAGATGTGTCATACCTGAGAATGCAGGAGCTGAACTCTCTCACTGACATCCAGCAGTTCCTGCTCAGCCAGTTTCCTTCCTCTCTCAGTTTGTTCCACCAGGGATCTCAGCTCATCCAGTTCAGCCTGCTGCAGATTGTTGCGTCTCTCCACAATGGCGATGTTCTCTTTGAGATCATCATTACTACGAAGAGCGTCATCTAGTTGCAGTTGGGCATCCTGTGAAGTACAAATTTTACAAATGAAAAGACTGAAGAACTATGTTGGATCTAACCAAAGCATCATAAAATCTTGATTTGAAGATTTGTCATACTTTGAGATGTCCATGAAGACCCTTGAGTTGCTTCTGGGCTTCTGATGCCTGTCTGTTAGCCTGGCTGAGCTGAATCTCCATCTCATTGAGGTCTCCCTCCATCTTCTTCTTCAGTCTGAGAGCTTCATTCCTGCTGCGAGTCTCTGATTCCAGTGAGCTTTGCAGGGTATCCACCATTCTCTGCTGGTTCCTCTTGGCCTGCTCCATCTCTTCATCTTTCTCCGTCAGCTTACGTTCAATATCAGCTTTGACCTGATTGAACTCCAGCTGAGCTCTAAGTATCTTGCCTTCCTCATGTTCAAGGGAACCCTATGAAGAGTAAAATGGGTGTTTGTTATAATTGAGATTTAATGTTTTTGTTTCGCCCTGTGTTTTGGGGTGGGAGTTGACCTCCTTTAAAATAATCTGGAATGATCAATTGCTTTAAACAAAAGCTTGATTTAAATCAAAGAGTTGTCATATGAATAAGAACTTTGGGGTAAATGGTTGTTCTTTTACCTCAGCCTCTTCGAGAGCAGTTTGTATCTCTTGTTTCTCCTGCTCCAGTTGTTTTCGTAGTTTCTCCAGCTCATGAATATTCTTCCCACTCTCACCAAGTTGCTCAGTGAGGTCAGAAATTTCCTCTGGGCAATAGAAATAACATGTGAGCTCACAAATACAATCAATTAAAGTAATGGTTTGGAGTTGTAAAACCACTCTTACCTTGGAGATTCTTGTTTTCTCTCTTCATGCACTCCAGGTGGTCCAATGACTCCTCATACGAGTTTTTCAATTTAAAGAGTTCAGTGCTCAGAGATCTAGCTTCTTTTTGGGCACTTTCCAGTTCCGTTTGGGACTCCTCATACTTCTGCTTCCACTCAGCCAGGACCTGGTTAAATTTAACAGGCCCAATTGGTCATTGAGAGCAGTACAATTTGGTGATATTTTGTTTTGTAAATATATGGCTAATTTTTCCAGCTAATGACAAAATGACACTTTCTCTCCTTACTTTATCAAAGTTTCTTTGCTTCTTGTCCAGAGCAGCAGCAGCAGCATTGGATCTCTCCACATCCACCATGAGATCTTCAATCTCATTCTGCAGCCTGTGCTTGGTCTTCTCCAGAGAGGAGCATTTAGCATTGACAGCTTCCACAGCTTCTTCTGCATCTTGCAGACGCTGAGTCAGCTTTTTCCTGTAGTAATCAAAATACAAAATATTGTGAACATCAGAAGCATTATTCATTAAACTGTATTTAAATGTATTTAATAGGTTTCAAACTATAGCAGGTTATTTAGAAAAGTGTCTAATGAGAATGTCTAAAGTGACAAAACTTTTAATTGTTATTGTGTCTTACTTGGCTTCCTCCAGCTCCTCAGTCCTCTGGATGGCATCAGTTTCATACTTGGTTCTCCACTGAGCCACTTCAGTGTTTGCCTTGGACATACCACGCTGTAGCTCAGCCTTGGCTTCTTGCTCCTCCTCATATTGCTCCCTCAACAGATCGGCATCATGACGAGCAGACTGAACTGCATGGGCCAGGGCATTCTTAGCCTGAAGACAAACAATAACAAACAAATATTTGCGGCCAGTTCTTTATTACAATAATGATTTTTGTCTTTAGCAAACATTTTAGACATTGAATGGGATTTTAAAAACCTTGACTTCTTCTTCGAGCTGTCTCTTGAGGTCTTCAATTTGCTGAGTGTTGGATTGTTTGCCTCTGGTTAACTGAGTCACCAGGGAGTCTTTCTCCTCAAACTGTCTGGCAAGTTCACCTAAAATACAATATTAAAAAATATTTACTTTTTTCAAGTGTCATTATGGTACAGTTTGGTAACATAACACAATATTTTGTGTTCTTACCATTCTCAGTTTGCAGCTTGGCTTTTTGCATGGTGAAATCATTAATTGTGCGCTGACCTTCCTCAGCCTTGGTTCTGTACTCACTCATCTGGTCTTCCAGAGTCCTGCACATTTTCTCCAGGTTTGTCTTGAGGATAAATTGTATCATAGTTGATTGGTTTCTTTGACTGACAAAACATAATTTATAGACTCTAAGTATAATTTCTCTCACTCACCTTTGCCTTTGCAAGCTGCTCCATGTTGGAGACCACATCGTCCAGTTCCAGTCTGAGTTCACTCTTCTCTTTCTCCAGCTTCTGCTTCACTCTCTGGAGGTTGTCAATCTGCTCCCCCAGATCAGCCACACTGTCAGCATGTTTCTTCCTCAGTGTAGCTGCAGTCGCCTCATGTTGCAGAGTGGCCTCTTCAAGGTCTCTGCGCAGTTTCTGGAACTCAGCTTCACGTTTCTTGTTCATCTCAATCTGGGCAGCAGTGGCTCCACCAGCCTCCTCCAACCTCTCACTGATCTCCTCCAGTTCTCTGGACAGATCAGCTCTCTGTTTCTCAACTTTAGCACGAGCAGCTCTCTCAGCCTCCAGCTCTTCCTCAAGCTCTTCAATTCGGGCCTAGTAATGTGCATAAATTCAAAATTAAGGTTAAAATTCCTAACTTATCTATCTTATTAAGATATATATATAAAGTTTACCTGCAACTCTTTCAGTTTTTTCTGGAGTTGGGACTCCAAAGCTTGTCCATCTTCCATCTTGCTATTGAGCTGGCTTATTTCAAAGTCTTTTCTGCCAAGTAAACAAGATTACACATGAATTATTACATGCATAATTGATTTAAAATGCCAGGTAACACTTTACAGTAGGATTCCATTAGTTAACGTTAGACAGTGAATTGAACACCATTAACTAACGTAGAACATTACATTTGTTACAGTATTTATTAACCTTTGTTAACAATAATTAATGAAAAATAAACTTTTCATTGTTTGTTAGCTCAGGACCATTTCATAAAATTAACATGTAGTCAAATTATTAAAATCAATTTTAATTTTGTAATTAATGTTTAAATCTACATTAACTAAGATTAATAAATGCTTAGAAATATTTTTCATTATTAATTTGTTAAATTATGTTGTTAACTGAAGTCAAATGGAACCTTATTTTAAAGTGTTACTATTATTAAAATTGTATTTTTTAAATAGGAAATATATTACTTCTTTAGTCGCTCCTCTATCTGCTGCTTATCATTTTCCAAATCCATCACATTCTCTTGAGTCAACTTCAAGTCCCCCTCAAGCTTTCTTTTAGCTCTCTCAAGATCCATGCGGATTTTCTTTTCTTGTTCCAGAGAACCTTCAAGCTAAATTTCATCCAAAAAAATAATTGTGTAATTACTTTAAATGTTTCTCATTTTAATTCTAGTGTTGTGTTTTCTGACTCTTACATCATCCACTTGTTGCTCCAGCTTGGCTTTGGCTTTGGTGAGTGTGTTGACTTTGTCTTCCTCACTCTGGAGGTCATCCAGCGTTTGCTGATGGGCCTCCTGAAGAGCTTTCTTCTCCTTGGTCAGCTTAGCGATGATTTCATCCAAAGCTGCCATCTCTTCTATCATGTTTTTAACCTGTAGAAATGTGTCATTGTATCAACAGACACTTAACATACAATTCTAACATCACTAACAGGTTCAGTGCTAAAAACTGACCTTGTTCTCAGTGGCATGTTTCTCTTTCTCCACTTTGGCCAGAGTGAGCTCAAGATCATCAATGTCCTTCTTGAGCTCAGAGCATTCATCCTCCAGCTTTCGTTTCTTTGCAGTCAGCTCAGCATTCATTTCATCTTCATCCTCCAGTCTCTCAGTCATTTCTTTGACTTTGGCCTCAAGCTGGATCTTGCTCTTGATCAGACCCTCACATCTCTCCTCAGCATCTGTAAGATTATCTTGCTCCTATCAACATGAAAAAAAATGATAACTTGTTTTTTTTTCTGATTTGTTTGAAATGTGAAAAGTCCAGAGTTGTAGTCTCATGTGAACTTACAGACTGTGCTAAAAGCTGCAGGTCGTTCTTCTCTTGGATAAGAGAAACCATCTTTTCTTCAAGCTCCTTTCTGCGGGCTTCAGATTTGGCAAAAGCTTCCTTCAACTTGGTGAATTCCTCCTTCATGTTGGCCATTTCTTTCTCGGACTCTGCACTTTTCAACAGAGGCTTGATCTTGAAGTAGAGCTTCATCCAGGGCCAATTCTTGACACCCATGAAAGCACGTACGTTCCACTGGATCACCAGCAGAGAATCTCTGTAGATATTAAAAAAGAATATTCAGTCTTGCATTATAAATGTAACTTGTAGAATATGTTCAAAGATTGAAAAGCCCAAATCTAACCTTCTTTCCACAATTTTCTGGAACTCCTCTCTTGATAGAAAACCACGAGACATGGACTGAATTCCAGTTATAATAAGTGCAAGACGGTCATCTCGCATCTCTTCAAGACCACCCAGAAGACCAGCCTTAAAAAAGACCTGAATAGTAAAGAATTTTGGGTCAAAAAGGATGACAGTGGAAAAGTGGTTTTGGCTAAAGTTAATATAATAATACCTTAGTATGCCCTAACTTGTACTGTTCGTGATCGATGTCCAGAGAGCCCAGAAGTTTTTCTGCACCCTTCTTGTTATCAATGAACTGTCCCTCAGGGATAGCAGCAGGATTTAGGATGCGGTATCTACACAAAATTCAACACACATTACATTTTTATATATAAATATATATATATTTATTTATTTCTAGCAAATGCTTAATTGTGCAAACAGATTGTTGAAATGATGCAACTTGCAATAACTTAAAATTTATACATAAAGTTGTTTTGTAAGACATTACAGCCATTTTGTTTCATACAAGCTTCCAGAAGAGATTAGATGTTGGATTAGAGATTCCAGCAGTAGTCCCATTCAAATCCGGAATCAAAACACATCTGTTTAGTTCTTCATTTACTGAATGAGCACTGTGCCACTGTACGTCCTACTGATTGCATTTCATGTTATCTCTGTATCATCTTTTTATTAACTGTAAACTTTTATTTTTGGTTAATTTTTTTAATTTTTGGTAAGGGCTGTCTGCTTGGAAGTGTTGAGAAAATTGGGAAGAGAGAGAGTGAAGAGAGAGATATTTACGCTCACACTCAGACTTGAGTGTGGGACACCAGGTTCTTGGATGCAGGCTGGTGTATTACCGAAAGCAGACGGTTGGTGAAAATTCCACTCCATTAAGGGGTTGGAGGTACACTGGAAGCCATCAGAGGCGGAAGGTGTTAGAATACTCCACCCTATTGATGGGTAGGAGGGTCACTATGAAGCAGGGAGCTGCTATTAGTGTGTCTCACGAACCGAAGTTCTTTGACTCTTCCATTTAAACAGGGGAGCCCCGAATTTAGTGATTCAGGTGTTATAGTTTCTGATTATTTTAATTTCTTTCCTATGTAAAGCACTTTGAATTACCATTGTATGAGATGTCCTATATAAATAAACTTGCCTTGCCTTGCCTTCATACTAACCGTTGTTTGAAATCTCCATACAGGATCCTGTTGGGGAATCCCTTCCTGCAGATCCTGATGCCCTCCAGCACACCGTTACAGCGCAGCTGGTGCATGACCAGAGGATTCTCCATCGCCCCAGGAGTTTTGCTCTCATTGGGGATGAGGCAGCGCACAAAGTGAGGGTGAGTTGACCTCAAGTTGGTCATCAGCTTGTTCAAGTTCTCCTGTTGGTAGGCCACAGAGTATTTATATTAATATACAATAAAACCTTGTGAGACAATATAGTGTTGTAATATTCCTTACCCTATGAAGGGCTGACACCGTCTGGAAGGAAGAACCCTTCTTTTTGCTGCCTTTGGCAGCCTTTCCTCCAGAGTCCGCAGCTGTGAAATAAATGATTTTTGTTATTATTAAACAGTAAAAAGTACAAATATTATCTTTTCACATGACACACGTCAGTGTGTATTTACCTGAGTCATCAGTAGCAAAATTAGCAAACAGAACACTCAACAGCTTAAGAGTTGACTTCTGGAAAAACCCTACAACCGTCTCATTGAGCGGGTCTTTGTTTTTCACCAGCCAGTTTGAAATGTTGTAGTCCACAGTACCAGCATAGTGAACGAGGGCAAAATGAGCCTCTGGTTTACCCTTGACAATCCTGGGCTTCTGGAAGTTTGGATTTTTCCCCAAGTGATTGTCATAAAGCTTAGCTTTAAATGTAGCATCACTGGCTTTGGGGAACATGCACTCCTCTTCAAGGATGGACATGATACCCATGGGCTATAATGACAGTGACAGTGAGTTAAGACTGAAAAATTTGATTTTTACCCTCACAGTATAATTGTCAATATAGTATTCTCCCACCTTCTCAATAAGCTCAATGCAAGCCTGCAGGTCCATGCCAAAGTCAATAAACACCCAATCAATGCCCTCCTTCTTGTATTCCTCTTGCTCCAGCACAAACATGTGGTGGTTGAAGAACTGCTGCAACTTCTCATTAGTGAAGTTGATGCACAGCTGCTCAAAGGTGTTGGACTGCAGATGGAATATATTGTATAATCACAATGGTCAAACAGATTGTACTTCTTGTTGAATTTGTTCTATGAATAAACATAAGCAGGTGATTTCAGCTTACATCAAAGATCTCAAATCCAGCAATGTCCAGCACACCAATGAAGTACTGGCGAGGCTGTTTGGTTTCCAGTGATTGGTTGATTCTCACAACCATCCAGAGGAACATCTTCTCGTACACTGACTTTCCCAGAGCACCAATAGAGTAGTACACCTAATATAGAAAATATTGAATTTTGCAGAATTTGTCACATTGCAAAATAGAAAGCGATTTTTCAGATACATGAAAGATTTTGTTTGTCTTGGAAAGTGATGCTGAAAATGATGCTGAAAACTCTTTAGATTATTATCTTCATTCATTACCTGCTGGACACTCTGTCCCTTGGTGACCCACTCATTTCCTACTTTGACTCTTGGGTGGAGCAAACCCTTGATCAGGTCAGCTGAATTTAGGCCCATCAGATATGAGATTTTGTCAGCTTCTACATGTTAAAAAAGAATACAGAGCTATGACTCTATATACAACATATCTTAGACTTTTCTTTCCTTTATGAAACTGAGATTCCTGTTATACTGACCCTCAGTCCCATCAGCCTCGGCCTGTTCCTCTCTTTGCTTCTGCTTGAACTTCATGTTGCCGAAGTGCATGACGGATCCAGTCAGCTTGTAGATGCTGTTCTGCTCTTCCTGGGTAAAGCCCAACACATCGAACGCTTCCTGCAACAAATGTACAGAGCATTTAAAATATCATGGCAAATGTTTCATATTCTACTTTTTGACAAGAACATTAGAAGTCTTTCTTTTTAAAGAATAGACTGGCCGAGAGAATCGGTTATTCTCTTTCTAGTCATTCTATACCTGTATGACTTAATTTCTTCTGTGGAAGACAAAATTGAAAACAAAGGTTATTTTCCTTAACACACATGGCTTCAGAAAAACAAGTTGTGTGGACCTTTTATGGTGCTTTTTCATACTTATTGACAGCCCCTGATCATTATATGGTTTCATTGTATGGAAACCAGTCAAGACATTATCAATTGGTGTTCCACAGCAGAAATGCAGTCATACGGGTTGTCAAAGGTGTTGTTCTTGTATTATAAACGGCCTATGTTTTACCAAACACCCACATCAGTGGCTTGAAGCTCGTCACCATCATCAATAGATGCCACTTTTGTTTCTCCTTGGGAGATGAAGGCGTAGTCATAGGGGTTGTTGGTGATAAGCAGCATCTCTATGGAGAAATGGCAACATAGATCAGAAAAGACTCTTCTAATTAGAGATGGCAATATTAATAGATATGATGGGTAATTTTACCCAGCAGTTCTGGTCTTCTCTGGGACAGAATCTGATAGAAGATGTGGTAGTCTCTCTCAGCCTTGAGCTGAAAAGTGACACGAGACTTCTCCAGCAGATCTAAATGAATTGATGAATAGATGAATATCAAAACAGTTACACATTTAATCAATGTGTGATTTGTTGGAATGATGTTGGGCAGTACTTACAAGTCTCAATGTCAGCAGAAGCTAACTTTCCACTGTGGCCAAAGTGGATACGGATAAATTTACCCTGTGAATAAAGCAATACATAACACGCTCATATAACATATCATGAAAACCAATATAGAATAACAACACCAATGTAAAAACCCAACTTACAAATCTGGAGGAGTTATCATTTCTGATGGTCTTGGCGTTACCGAAAGCCTCCAGAGCAGGATTACACTGGATGATTTGATCCTCCAGAGTACCCTGAGAATCATATTTTAACAATAGGTGTGTAAAATGTTTGATGTACCTTCTTTTCAGTTAACTGCCATGCATATTTTCATACGCTATGTAGTCTTGTAATAATAATAAAAATAATAATAATCCCTAAGACCTAAGTCACAGTAGAAAACTAATTTGGAAAACAAAAATGTTTTTGTTTATGTGTTAATGCGTTGCAGTATGGTAAGTTAGTATCAAATTATGATCATTTTTGACTTCAATATTTAAGAAACAAAGACCATTTATTTAGTAATCATTTTTGTATGCTGTGTTATATAGAAGATATATGTTTATTTATCCATAATAAGCTATTTTTGGAAATTAAGCACCTTTTTCTCCATTGATGGATCCTTCTTGCCAGTTGTTGCTGCTGCAATGCTTGCAAAGTACTGGATTACTTTTTTAGTGTTCACAGTCTTTCCAGCACCGGATTCTCCGCTTAAAATAAAAACAGTTCATTAAATGGCTGATAAAATGCAGCATAGAAAACATTGGTAAAAGGAGGAGTATTTTGGTACGTCATAATATGAATTACATACGTGATCAGGACGGACTGGTTTTCTCTGTCTGTGAGAAAATGAACCATAAGAAACTTAGCATTTTAAATTGCATTAGAAATCAACAAAAAAATGTACAAGTCAGATCATCACCTGACAGCATGTACTGGTAGGCATTGTCTGAGATGGAGAAGATGTGTGGAGGGGCCTCATTTCGTTTCTTTCCTCTATATGCATTCACAACTTCCTGGTTGTACACTGGCAAAAACTTGTAGGGGTTCACAGTGACACAGAAGAGCCCAGAGTAGGTCTGTGAGAGATTCACAGAAGGTTTAGATCTGCTCATGCAAGATAAAGAGAACATGTGAGTGTTTTAAGACTCGACTCACGTAGATCATCCAGGCTGCGTAACGCTCTTTGAGGTTAAACAGCACTGCGGGCTCGTGCAGGAAGGTGAACATCACCATGTCCTCAATTTTATCGAACTTTGGTGGATTCTGGGGGTGAACATCAATCTCCTTCACAGTGACTGTCTGTGGATAACAAAAATGTTTTGACAGTCACTCGCTACTTCTGTCTACAATCTACAACACTGCAGAGATCAGATCTTACCTTCCCGAATTCAGTGTCAACAGTGACTTTGTCACCGTCTCTACTGGTGATGGAGGCTTTGACGAACTCAACCGCAGGGTCGGGCACAAAGCATTCCTTCTTCATGTCGAAGGGGCGAGTTTGGGCCTCCAGACGCTCCTTGTCTGACTTTCGTAAGAACGGGGCGGCTGGCCCGAATTCTGACATCACATCCACCATCTTTCAATCAGACTGAGGCATAGATGAAAAAATACTTAGAACTTGTAAAACTTGTTTACAATTAGAAGATCTAATGTAAAA
Organism: Pimephales promelas; assembly: GCF_988280905.1. Taxonomy (NCBI): domain Eukaryota; kingdom Metazoa; phylum Chordata; class Actinopteri; order Cypriniformes; family Leuciscidae; genus Pimephales; species Pimephales promelas. The sequence continues at coordinate 29,211,749 of NC_142790.1, read as the reverse complement.
ATAAAACAATAAGATTTTTAATATTTATAAATAAAAAATATTTCTTCATTTATTGGTGTTTCAACAAAAATTATTGCATTCAAAAAGAAAAAAAACATACATATACTATAACATACAATATTAGAGATACTGTACACATTGTGTTGACAAAAAGTTATAAAAGCATGCCTTACCAGATGAAATCCAAACCCAAGAAAGTCCAAGTCCTTTCAATAAAAAAAGAAACATCATTATTGAGAAATCATCTTATTCTATTGTTCAGTCCTCATGAACAATTTAATCTAAATGATGTGTGCTCTTACCTTTAGATGGCACAATGATGTGAGCTTGCAATATTGTGCTGTAACTTATCTCTTTATATAGAGGCACAATGAGTGTGACGTTGACCATCTGTATTTGGTCCGGGTCAATTGTGTGTGTGTAGCTCTTTTTGGGTGCCTGAAAAAAATCTTTGTGTGAGTCACAGTAGTTTGGCATGTGGAAATGGTAGTGCAACACGACCAAAAAGGATTTAAATCACAATGATGCTATTTTTGTACCATATGTATATCTTATTTTTTTTTAAAGATATCAGATCTTTACTAAAGTGTTTCATACTGAAATGTACACCTCCACTTTCATATTTTATAGTTAGTTTCATAGTCTAAATTCTTTCAGTTCGTAAAGCATTATAATGGTAGACACTCTTGTATATAAAATCTATCTGAACCATAGTTGAATATCCACACACTACTTTTTTTAAAAAAATTGCTTAATTGAAAGTTAGATTCCAGAAATAATGCACTATGAGCTTTTCTTAAACTATTCAATTTTCTGTCCTCAAAGAGAGACAGGCATGCACTGGCAATTTCACAGGTTTATCTTTGCGTTTAAGGATCAAGACAAGGTAACAATGTTTCACGAACAGTACACCTATCACAGAACAGCAAAATTGTCAGTAGACAGCTGTAACGTCAACAATGAATATCTGCACTTGCAACCTTTTGTTCTCGCCTAATGAAGAGACAGCTGCAACTCTTGCTTGTTCTTGTTTGGTGCTTTGACCTTTCATGATTTCCCAAAGTTCATTAGCAGTCATTCAAATGGACAACTCATGTTCATCCATGTTCAAACCCATTCTTTCTTCAAAAGGATTTTCTAGCAAAAAAATGCAAGAATAAGATTCTGTAAGTTACAAAATCTAATTTGTATGTTTACAAAAGTTAATATATTCCGAATACTTTACATCAGTGTTACTTTTTCTGTGCATCAGTTACCATGTAGATGCTTATAATTATTCCTTCTTAACAGAAAGAACATGGCGAGCAGGTCAAACTAATCGTCTTAGCCCCAGATCTGTTTCTAAACAGCTCTATGGTTTATGGTGTTGATCTGTGTGAGCATCACTCAAGACCTTTTGTGAGGTTTCTGACTTGTCATGACCTCTCGTCCCTCAGTTGTTCTGCACTCTCTCAATAAGCACCTTACTTAGACTTATCACTTTGCAATCTATTCTAGGCCCTTCATACTTTACAAAGCCTCATTCTGACCTGTCTGTTTACCCTTGTTTATCAAAACGCAAAGCAAGAATGGAAGAAATGGGGGCAACCTTATGTCTAATAAAGATTGTAATCGGAGCTTCCTTTTGTCACTGGGTGCACTAGAATGGTCTTGCATCTGTTGTGTTAAATAGGAATGCGTTGTGTCTCTACCTCCTGTCTTCTGTTTCAGACCATGCAGCTAGTTTTGCTACTAAAAATTTTATTTCAACCTGGAGTAGGTGTAATTCTTAAGCATTAAACAACGGCACATTGATTAAACGCAACAGTGACAAGGACACATGTCATGAAAGAATGACTCAGCAGATATTATTTTTTTTATATAGTTTCATTGAGATAAACAGTGGGGTTAAAGTTAACTATAAATAAAACCATAAACATTTTCATTTCTTGAAATGAACAATAACTGAAATAAAAGTAAAAATAAAAAATAAAATAAAAACTGCCAGCCCAGGCACCATGTCTTATTTTAATTTATTGTAACTTGATGTATTAAAATAAAAATGAATAAAACTTTAACTAACGCTTCTTGAAAGTACAGTACTTGGATTCAAGGACTGAAAACGTGAAAACAGATGGTTGATTTAAACATGAACTATGTTTTGTTAGAGTTGCATGGCGCTATTACAAAAAATGGCCTTTATGTTCTGCCAAAGCCAGAATAAAACAGCTCCAATATGCTTCAAAGCACTGAATGAGTCTGTTGAAGTGCTTGCAGTCTGTTGCTGTCCCTCAGAGAGCTGACCGAGGGGGCCATACCCTTCAAGTTGTCTTGTTTACGTGGCATTGTTTCTTTTAATTTAGCCTTGAATACAAAGATAACTTGTTAAATTCCTTTGAGTGCCTCTGTGATAGAAGATATCAGATAGTATGTAGGACATGTCTCATCTATAGATATCCATCACTTGCATGACCTATTACATGACCTAATGCCTTCTCTTATAACACCTTGAACTTTCAAAAGCTATGGCTACCTCATTGAACAATTGGCTCAAAGTATCACATTGCTTGTATGTCTAAGGAAAATGGTCATTAGGTATATAAAAGTTCATCTCTTGCTATGACGAGGTGGAACATTCCTATTCCTATTCACTGAGACGGATGTAGTTCATTCTCAGCTATTTAGGCCCTTTGTCGTCTCAGATCACCAAAGGGTCAATAACTTGACCCATTATGTATCCATGACCATTAAGGAGGCTATTAATGGAGACTAAGGGGGGTCTGTTTGATTCACTTGGACAAGTGTCCAACGGACGTCACATGATGCTTTTGCTCCTTGGATTGAGTTGCTTGTCATTTCTTCTTTATCCCTTGTTCGAGCCAGATGGATCATGGAGACAGAGAATCAGAGAATACAGGTATTACTCTTTGCATCCTGTACCTCTTTATCTTTCTGACTTTGGTTCTTCTCCATAAGAATAAATTATGTGCTTCCTTTAGGCAAATTAGCATGACTTTTTTCCCTCACTCTTCTGTCCCTGTTTTTTTCTATCTCACCCACACACAAACACTGTGCTCCCTGCAGGAGAAGATCCAACTCATATCTGAAGCACAGATGAAGGTAATGCAAAGCAATGCTTTTTCTTTTTGATTTGTAGTTGCTCAGTGTTGTAATTGACAGGAAAAATGTTTCAAATACCATGTTTCATAAATATTGAATTAAACTCATGGTCATAATTTGTGAGAACCAACAATAATAATATATGGTGACTACATGGGTTAAGGTTAGGTTAAGGTGAATGTTCAGGGTTAGAACCTAGTTGTAACCCAGTTATTGTAATTGCTACAATAAATAAATAGTACGTACATGCAGAAAAGGACTGTAAAAAAAAGTGCTACCCAAAACACATTTGCTGTTATTGAGGTAGATACAGGTAAAATTAGGGACAGATTTGGTGGTATGGGTATTTTTAAGGGTGGTTTAAGGGGTAATGAAAGGGTGAATAGTGTAATTATAAGTGAATATAAAAGACACTGACATGCATACATTAAGATCAAATTCAGTAGTTACTAACACGTTGCAATATGGCTCAGTTCATTTATACATTTGTTTATGCATTATCAAGCTGTTTCAAAATCGAACTTTTAACCAATTCTGTAGAATGAATATATATATATGTGTGTGTGTGTGTGTGTGTGTATATATATATTATGTGAGAACAAAGCTCCTGCCTTTCGGCAGGTTCGCATTTCCTGCAGCAAGTCAGACTTCTTCCCAGTGCATGTTGGACTCTGGCAGGGCTGCACTTTGTCGCCGGTTCTGTTCATAATTTTTATGGACAGTACTTCTAGGCGCAGCCAGGGGCTGGAGGGTGTCAGGTTTGGGGACCACACGATTTCATCTCTGCTCTTTGTGGATGATGTTGTTGTGTTGGCCTCTTCAGACTAGGATCTTCAGCATGTACTGTGACGGTTTGCAGCCGAGTGTGAAGTGGCTGGAATGAAAATCAGCACCTTCAAATCCGAGGCCATGGTCCTCAGTCAAAAAAAGGGTGGCTTGCCCACTTCAGGTTGGTGGAGAGATCCTTTCTCAAGTGGAGGAGTTTAAGTATCTTAGGGGTTTGTTCACGAGTGAGGGAAGGATGGAACGAGAGATTGACAGACGGATCGGTGCAGCTTCTGCAGTAATGCGGTCAATGTACCGGTCTGTTGTGGTGAAGAACGAGCTGAGCCGTAAGGCAAAGCTCTCGATTTACCGGTCTATCTACATTCCTACTCTCACCTATGGTCATGAGCTTTGGGTCATGGCTGAAAGGACAAGATCCCAGATACAGGCGGCCGAAATGAGCTTTCTCCGCAGGGTGGCTGGGCGATCCCTTAGAGATAGGGTGAGAAGCTCGGTCACTCAGGAGGAGCTCAGAGTAGAGCCGCTGCTCCTTCACATCGAGAGGGGTCAGCTGAGGTGGCTCGGGCATCTGTTCCGGATGCCTCCTAGACGCCCTCCCGGGAAGATGTTCCGGGAGAGGAGACCCCTCGGAAGACTTAGGACACACTTGAGAAACTATGTCTCCCAGCGGGCCTGGGAACGCCTCGGTGTCCCCCTCGAAGAGCTGGAGGAAGTGTCTAGGGAGAGGGAAGTCTGGGCATCTCTGCTTAGACCGCTGCCCCCGCGACCCGGCCCCGGATAAACAGAAGAAGATGGATGGATGTGTGTGTGTGTATTCTATAGAATTGGTTCAAAGTTAGAGTTGGAAACGTTTTTGAAAAAAATTGTCTTTTTCCACAAATTTTTGTATGCATGCAAATTCTATAATATCCAAGGTAAACAGTTAATTAAATAGTTAAATTTCATACTGTACTTTCATAAAGTTTTGGAATATGTATCCTCTAAAATAGTTGCAATTTTAATAATATTTCAAGTGTAATCTTTCTTTTTAAAAAGTATATTTTTAAAATTACATTTTATCATACATATTTTAAAGGTAAGGATTCATATTCTTTTTAGTCTAGTCTAATTTTAGTCTACAACAACTGATGACATTTTAGTCTAGTTTTAGTCGACAAAAGACATAGTCTAGTTTTAGTCAATGAAAAGTCAATTGACTTTAGTCAATTGTATTTGAGTATCTTTTTAGTAATGCAACTCTATTTTAACCCAGTCAATATAGTATAAGTACCTAGTAGTATAGACTAAACCAAAATGTTATTCTTTTATTAAAATTTTGTTAAACTTAATTCAAAAGTTATTTTATTATATTATTGTTACCTTATAGACTGAAGAATACATCCATTTCAGACACGGAAGACGATCATGATTTGAATTTAAAACATATTTATTCTACCAACCAAACATGTTAGAAGTAGCCTACACACATGATGAAATTAACCCCCTGGGGTCGAAAATCACACCGACGTGATTGTCTCTCTTTTTTTCTTATCAGTGCAATAGAGACTCAAATAACTGTTGATTTTTGTGATACAGTCAAGTGTTATACATCAATCAAAACTGTTAAATGTCTACTTTTATTTGTGTACACTAATAATAAAAACAAAATGTTGTTTTTTGTAAAATAAAGAAAATAAACATGATGCGCCTTCTCCCTTCTCTCTCAATTTGAAGTTCATCCGTATGAAAGCAACGACATGTTTAGTTTCTCCAGTCCGAGCTGATTAGCGCTCATGCGATCACGCCCACACACGCGCGCGCGAGCTGTTCAAATTCAAATGATCCACGCGGAGGAACGCACAGCTGTTACCACCCTCATCACCTCTAAACAAAGAATCAGCGACTCTGCTTTTCGTCGAGTTTGGAAGTTTTTAAGGTAAGACATCTTATGGTTGTATATAGCCTACTTTACATTGTAGCTACTAGTTAAACTGGTACCAGACTAAAATGTTATAAAATGAGATTGAGTTGTGAGAAATGAGATTGTTTTTATCTTTGATACTAAACACAGCATGATATATAAATAAGGCTTAGTTATTCTCAGTATGGGTTTTATGACCTTATTTCAGTGACAATTTTTTTTCACTAACCACGCATAAACGTCATTATCTCAAAACTAAAAAATTTTACATACGCACTACTGACATATTATTGTAGCAGAGTTTGTGCTGAATACAGTGTAATAATACTTTTAGCCTTTTTTGCGTATCAACCAGGGAACCATTGGCTTAAATTCCAGCACTGTAGGGCTAAGTGAGCTAGAGCCCAGAGAAGGCAGCCTATTGGCTACTACTACACCAACGTGATAAACGTAACGACGTTGAAAGTGCATGCAAATATCATTCTGGAGAGAACACATTCTAAAGTAAAAAAGACATTATTAAAAAAAAAGGCAGGCAGGTCGGCGCCCTCTATGGGCAAAGTGCTGCTGGAAAACATACATCATAATTGTCAGTGGCTTACAGCTTTAGCTGCATTACCTGGTTTGTATTAGTTTGGTAAAACTAGTAAACACCCTGTATCTTTGTATGGTTGACCTTACTTCAAATGACAATTTAAAAACATTTTGAGTTTGAATAAGATCTTAAACTAGACAACCTGTGGCACATAGAGGACATTCAGGCAACTGATTTACTGTTGTGTTCAGGATCATGTTGAGATATTGCAATGTCTAGATTGTTTAAAAGAAGAGGATGAGGTATTCATTTTCATGTCTGGTTTATTCTACAGAACTACAGAAGAGATTGTCACAGCAATCAATGTTTAGAGAGACCCATCTAATATTTTCACTCTTCGTCGGCCCCCTTCTGTTTGGAAGAAAAAGGAAAAAATGTTAAAGGTAAGCTGATCCCGTTGAAAATGGCTTAAACTCTACACCGCTAATCGATATGGATGTTTGTTTGTTTTTTCAATTGCCACACTTGTTAAATAGTAAAATGCATTTCATCAAGTGAAGTTCTTGAAACTTCTTGCTAATCATATCATAAAGTCACTAAGGGTGTGTTCACGCTAGTTCGGTTTGCTTGGTTCTTTTGGTCCGGACCATAAAAAAACAAAAAAAAAACATTTAGTTCTTAGCATTAGCATTCAGATGGGCATTTTTAACTCCAAACCTAAAGATACAGAACCTAAAGGCATAGGGATATGTGCACAACCTGATTGGTCGGCTGTTATCTTGTGTTGCCTATTCTGTGACGAACGGAGCGAACATTCAAAACAATGCTGTGTGCTGAGCAAATGCGCTCGTTGTATATTGAATAGCCTACAATATGATGGTATTTTGACCAGCTGACAATTTGTGTAGAGCTTATAAAATGTGTTTCAAATGGAGTCAGAACAGCGGAAGATCTGCTACACAAACGAAGATCTGCTGCTAGGAGACAGTTCTGATGCCTTTACCGAACTGTGATGGCAGCATCACAACTATAACAAGAAAAAACATTTATGTGTCAGGATTCTGTCCTTTTTAGGTTCTTATCTTCCTATTGTTGGTTTGTTTACTTGCCTTTGGTCTGTGTTGCATTCATAGTTCGTTCGAACCCTACCAGAGTTTGTTTGGAATCGGACCAAGACCCATCTTTTCAGCGGTCTCGGCCCGCTTGTTTGATGCACACCAGGGTTCGAATGGTAGCATTCACACTTATTTAAATTAACCGCACTAACAGAGCAATCGCACCAGGGTTCGTTTTAATCAAACCAAACATGCCAAATGTGAACACAACCTAAAAAGTGGAGATATAGAGTTGAACTATCCAGTCGACTTAACTATGACTATTTATTTGTGGCTTTTCTGAGATTTTTATTTTTGTGACCAAAATCACTTATTTTAATTGCCTACTCTTACCTTGGATCCAGTATCACGGCTCTTGGCTCTCAGCTTGTTGACCTGAGATTCAGCAATATCCGCCCTCTCCTCTGCCTCATCCAGCTCATGCTGTATCTTACGGAACTTGCCCAGATTGGCATTAGCTTGTTCTTCCTAAAGATTAAACATCATTTGTGAAAATCTAAAGATACAATTACAGAAGTCGTATCATTTGATGGCACCACTGGGGGAAATACTCACCGCATCCTCAACAGATCTCTTGTAGGATTTGACCTTCAGCTGGAGTTTGTCCACCAGATCCTGCAGGCGAGCCAGATTCTTACGGTCTTCCTCAGTCTATGCAAAGCAAAAATGTTTTAGTATATACAATATACAGTTAAATACTCCAAGACAGCACTTTGTTTTTTAAATAAATAACATGATCAAATTAATCAGGGGGAAATTCTTTATTAGGCAACATTTTTCCTACCTGGTAGGTGAGCTCCTTGATACGTCTCTCATATTTACGAATCCCCTTGATGGAGTCACTGGCCTTTCTCTGTTCTATCTCCACCTCACTTTCCAGCTCTCTCACCTAACAGTTGTGTCACAATTTTAGTACAAAACAATGTTAAGTTAAAATAAAGCATTTAGCAGAAAACTGTACTTGTTCCTAAAAACATCAGCAGCTTACCCTGGCCTCCAGTTTCTGGACCTGCTTCTTGCCTCCCTTCATGGCGATCTGCTCAGCCTCATCCAGACGGTGCTGCAGGTCCTTGATGGTCTGGTCCATGTTCTTCTTCATGCGCTCCAGATGAGCACTGGTGTCCTGCTCCTTCTTCAGCTCCTCTGCCATCATGGCAGCATCAGTGATGGCCTTCTTGGCTTTTTCCTCGGCATTCCTGTTCTCCTGCACTGCCTCCTCAACCTCAGTCTGAAGCTGAGTATTATCCCCCTCCAGCTTCTTCTTCTGATTCAGCAGACTGGTGTTCTGAACATGGACAATGTTGACATTGTCTTTTGATAACATTGTTTACTAAGAGGATTTATTTTGCATAGTATTAGTACAGATGTGTCATACCTGAGAATGTAGGAGCTGAACTCTCTCACTGACATCCAGCAGTTCCTGCTCAGCCAGTTTCCTTCCTCTCTCAGTTTGTTCCACCAGGGATCTCAGCTCATCCAGTTCAGCCTGCTGCAGATTGTTGCGTCTCTCCACAATGGCGATGTTCTCTTTGAGATCATCATTACTACGAAGAGCTTCATCTAGTTGCAGTTGGGCATCCTGTAAAGTACAAATTTTACAAATAAAAAGACTGAAGAACTATGTTGGATCTAACCAGAGCATCATAACATCTTGATTTGAAGATTTGTCATACTTTGAGATGTCCATGAAGACCCTTGAGTTGCTTCTGGGCTTCTGATGCCTGTCTGTTAGCCTGGCTGAGCTGAATCTCCATCTCATTGAGGTCTCCCTCCATCTTCTTCTTCAGTCTGAGAGCTTCATTCCTGCTGCGAGTCTCTGATTCCAGTGAGCTTTGCAGGGTATCCACCATTCTCTGCAAGTTCCTCTTGGTTTGCTCCATCTCTTCATCTTTCTCTGTCAGCTTACGTTCAATATCAGCTTTGACCTGATTGAACTCCAGCTGAGCTCTAAGTATCTTGCCTTCCTCGTGTTCAAGGGAACCCTATGAAGAGTAAAATGGGTGTTTGTTATAATTGAGATTTAACGTTTTTGTTTAGCCATGTGTTGTTGTTTTTGTTTTTTTTGGGGGGGTGGGAGTTGACCTCCCTTAAAATAATCTGGAATGATCAATTGCTTTAAACTAAAGATTGATTTAAATCAAGGAGTTCTCAAATGAACAAGAACTTTGGGGTAAATGGTTGTTCTTTTACCTCAGCCTCTTCGAGAGCAGTTTGTATCTCTTGTTTCTCTTGCTCCAGTTGTTTTCGTAGTTTCTCCAGCTCATGAATATTCTTCCCACTCTCACCAAGTTGCTCAGTGAGGTCAGAAATTTCCTCTGGGCAATAGAAATAATGTACGATCTCATAAATACAAGCAATTAAAGTAATGGTTTTGAATTGAAAAACCACTCTTACCTTGGAGATTCTTGTTCTCCCTCTTCATGCTCTCCAGGTGGTCCAATGACTCCTCATACGAGTTTTTCAATTTAAAGAGTTCAGTGCTCAGAGATCTAGCTTCTTTTTGGGCACTTTCCAGTTCCGTTTGGGACTCCTCATACTTCTGCTTCCACTCAGCCAGGACCTGGTTAAATTTAACAAGGTCAAAATAACCAATGAGACGTTTTGGTCAAATGATTTAGTGGTAACGAATATACCCTAAAGTACTTGTGCCAATCCATAGTTAGAAAGTTGCTTTTACTATCAATGTAACATTGAACATTTTCGATGCTACTTGATATTTTATATTGTAACATTTTTCATGGCTGATTTTTCCAGCTAATGACAAAATGTACTTTCTCTCCTTACTTTATCAAAGTTTCTTTGCTTCTTGTCCAGAGCAGCAGCAGCAGCATTGGATCTCTCCACATCCACCATGAGATCTTCAATCTCATTCTGCAGCCTGTGCTTGGTCTTCTCCAGAGAGGAGCATTTAGCATTGACAGCTTCCACAGCTTCTTCTGCATCTTGCAGACGCTGAGTCAGCTTTTTCCTGTAGTAATCAAATTACAAAATATGGTGAACATCAGAAGCATTATTCATTAAACTGTATTTAAATGTGTTATAGGCCACAAACTTTAGCATACATTTTAGAAAAGTGTCTAATCACTAAAAACAAAACTTTTAATTGTTATTTGTGTCTTACTTGGCTTCCTCCAGCTCCTCAGTCCTCTGGATGGCATCAGTTTCATACTTGGTTCTCCACTGAGCCACTTCAGAGTTTGCCTTGGACATACCACGCTGTAGCTCAGCCTTGGCTTCTTGCTCCTCCTCATATTGCTCCCTCAGCAGATCAGCATCATGACGAGCAGACTGAACTGCATGGGCCAGGGCATTCTTAGCCTAAAGCCAAGCAAATGTTTGGGGCCAGTTGTTTATTACAATAGTGGATTTTAGCTAAATTTTTAGACATTGAATGAGATTTTGAAAACCTTGACTTCTTCTTCGAGCTGTCTCTTGAGGTCTTCAATTTGTTGAGTGTTGGATTGTTTGCCTCTGGTTAACTGAGTCACCAGGGAGTTTTTCTCCTCAAACTGTCTGGCAAGTTCACCTAAAATGCAACATTAAAAAATATTGACTTTTTCCTAAGTATCGTTTTGGTACAATTGGTAACATAACACACTATTTTGTGTTCTTACCATTTTCAGTTTGCAGCTTGGATTTTTGCAATGCAAAATCATTGATTGTGCGCTGACCTTCCTCAGCCTTGGTTCTGTACTCACTCATCTGGTCTTCCAGAGTCCTGCACATTTTCTCCAGGTTTGTCTTGAGGATAAATTGTATCATATTTGTTTGCTTACTTTCACTGACAAAACATAATTTATAGACTCTAAGTATAATTTCTCTCACTCACCTTTGCCTTTGCAAGCTGCTCCATGCTGGAGACCACATCGTCCAGTTCCAGTTTGAGTTCACTCTTCTCTTTCTCCAGCTTCTGCTTCACTCTCTGGAGGTTGTCAATCTGCTCCCCCAGATCAGCCACACTGTCTGCATGTTTCTTCCTCAGTGTAGCCGCAGTGGACTCATGATGCAGAGTGGACTCTTCAAGGTCTCTGCGCAGTTTCTGGAACTCAGCTTCACGTTTCTTGTTCATCTCAATCTGAGAAACAGTGGCTCCACCAGCCTCCTCCAACCTCTCACTGATCTCCTCCAATTCTCTGGATAGATCAGCTCTCTGTTTCTCAACTTTGGCACGGGCTGCTCTCTCGGCCTCCAGCTCTTCCTCAAGCTCTTCAATTCTGGCCTAGTAATGTGCATAAATTAACAATTAAGGTTAAATTTTCTAACAATCCAACTTTCTATCTTATTAAAACATACAAAGTTTACCTGCAACTCTTTCAGTTTTTTCTGGAGTTGGGACTCCAAAGCTTGTCCGTCTTCAATCTTGCTATTGAGCTGGCTTATTTCAAAGTCTTTTCTGCCAAGTAAACAGGATGAATGATTACATACAATTTCACATTAAAAATATCTGGCAACACTTTACATTAAGGTTCCATTAGTTAATGTTAGATAATGCATTAAACAACATTAACTTAACAATTAACAAAACATTTGTTACAGTATCTATTAAACTTTGTTGAGATTTATTGATAAAAAGAAAACTTTTCATTGTTAGCTTGTGTCTGCAATGAAGCTTAATAATTTGTTAGTGAATGTTTAAATTTACATCAAGTAAGATTAATACATGCTTAGAAGTACATTTCATTATTAGTTCATGTTAACTAAAGTAAACTGGAACCTATTGTAAAGTGTTACCAAATATCTTTTAATATTAAAATTGGTTTGTATATTTTATAAAATATATTACTTCTTTATCCGCTCCTCCGTCTGCTGCTTGTCATTTTCCAAATCCATCACATTCTCTTGAGTCAACTTCAAGTCCCCCTCAAGCTTTCTTTTAGCTCTCTCAAGATCCATGCGGATTTTCTTTTCTTGTTCTAAAGAACCTTCAAGCTAAATATCATGCAAAACAAATATAAAAATAATTGTGTAATTACTTTAAATGTTTCTCATTTTAATTCTAGTGTTGTGTTTTCTGACTCTTACATCATCCACTTGTTGCTCCAGCTTGGCTTTGGCTTTGGTGAGTGTGTTGACTTTGTCTTCCTCACTCTGGAGGTCATCCAGCGTTTGCTGATGGGCCTCCTGAAGAGCTTTCTTCTCCTTGGTCAGCTTAGCGATGATTTCATCCAAAGCTGCCATCTCTTCTATCATGTTTTTAACCTGTAGAAATGTGTTATTGCATCAACAGACACTTAACATACAATTCTAACATCACTAACAGGTTCAGTGCTAAAAACTGACCTTGTTCTCAGTGGCATGTTTCTCTTTCTCCACTTTGGCCAGAGTGAGCTCAAGATCATCAATGTCCTTCTTGAGCTCAGAGCATTCATCCTCCAGTTTTCGTTTCTTTGCAGTCAGCTCAGCATTCATTTCCTCTTCATCCTCCAGTCTTTCAGCCATTTCTTTGACTTTGGCCTCAAGCTGGATCTTGCTCTTGATCAGACCCTCACATCTCTCCTCAGCATCTGTAAGATTATCTTGCTCCTATCAACATGAAAATAATAATAATTGAAAACTTTTTTTTTGTTTTGTGACTTGTGAAAAGTCCAGAGTTGTAGTCTCATGTGAACTTACAGACTGTGCTAATAGCTGCAGGTCGTTCTTCTCTTGGATAAGAGAAACCATCTTTTCCTCAAGCTCCTTTCTGCGGGCTTCAGATTTGGCATAAGCCTCCTTCAACTTGGTGAATTCCTCCTTCATGTTGGCCATTTCTTTCTCAGTCTCTGCACTTTTCAACAGAGGCTTGATCTTAAAGTAGAGCTTCATCCAGGGCCAATTCTTGACACCCATGAAAGCACGTACGTTCCACTGAATCACCAACAGAGAGTCTCTGTAGATATTAAAAAATAACTAAAATTAATAAAATTAAAATTTATGTCTTAAATTATAAAATGTAACTTGGAAAATACATTAAAGATCAAAGAGCTAGAATCAAACCTTCTTTCCACAATTTTCTTGAACTCATCTCTTGATAGAAAACCACGAGACATGGACTGAATTCCAGTTATAATAAGTGCAAGACGGTCATCTCGCATCTCTTCAAGAGTTCCCAGAAGACCAGCCTTAAAAAATACCTGAATAGAAACATTTTTTGCATCAAACAGGATGACAATGGAAACGTGGTTTTGATTAATGGTTAAAAAGTTAATGTCAATATAATAATACCTTAGTATGCCCTAACTTGTACTGGTTGTGATCGATGTCCAGAGAGCCCAGAAGTTTTTCTGAACCCTTCTTGTTATCAATGAACTGTCCCTCAGGGATAGCAGCAGGATTTAGGATGCGGTATCTACCAAAAAAGCAACACACATTAACAATTATTTCTATATTTATTTTATTTTATTTCTAGCAAATGCTTACATTAAAGTTAAACAAGGTACAATTAAATTTGGAGTCATACATTAAATAATTATGTAAGAAATGAAAGCAATTTGCCTTCATACTAACCGTTGTTTGAAATCTCCATACAGGACCCTGTTGGGGAATCCCTTCCTGCAGATCCTGATGCCCTCCAGCACACCGTTACAGCGCAGCTGGTGCATGACCAGAGGATTCTCCATCGCCCCAGGAGTCTTGGTCTCATTGGGGATGAGGCAGCGCACAAAGTGAGGGTGAGTTGACCTCAAGTTGGTCATCAGCTTGTTCAAGTTCTCCTGTTGTTAGACCACAAATGATTCAGATTTAAATGCAATAAAACCGTGTGAGATAAAGCCGTGTTTTAATATTTCATACCCTATGAAGGGCTGACACCGTCTGGAAGGAAGAACCCTTCTTTTTGCTGCCTTTGGCAGCCTTTCCTCCAGAATCTGTAGCTGTGAAATAAATATTTTTTGTTATTATTAAACCGTAAAAGTAGTGCCTATTATATTTTCATGACACACGTCAGTGTGTACTTACCTGAGTCATCAGTAGCGTAATTAGCAAACAGAATGGACAACAGCTTAAGAGTTGACTTCTGGAAAAACCCTACAACCGTCTCATTGAGAGGGTCTTTGTTCTTTACCAGCCAGTTTGAAATGTTGTAGTCCACAGTACCAGCATAGTGAACGAGGGCAAAATGAGCCTCTGGTTTACCCTTGACAATCCTGGGCTTCTGGAAGTTTGGAGTTTTCCCCAAGTGATTGTCATAAAGCTTAGCTTTAAATGTAGCATCACTGGCTTTGGGAAACATGCACTCCTCTTCAAGGATGGACATGATACCCATGGGCTAAAATGAATTGTAGATCGTGGCAGTCAATATATCAATTTACCACAAGAGTTAAAATCAAAAAATGTGATTTTTCCCCTCACAGTGTAATCATCAACATGATATATACCCACCTTTTCAATAAGCTCAATACAAGCCTGCAAGTCCATGCCAAAGTCAATAAAAACCCACTCAATGCCCTCCTTCTTGTATTCCTCTTGCTCCAGCACAAACATGTGGTGGTTGAAGAACTGCTGCAACTTCTCATTAGTGAAGTTGATGCACAGCTGCTCAAAGGTGTTGGACTGCAGGTGGAATATAACGTATAATCACAATGGTCAAACAGATTGTACTTCTTGTTGAATTTGTTCTTGAATAAAAAAAAAATCTGTTGATTTCCACTTACATCAAAGATCTCAAATCCAGCAATGTCCAGCACACCAATGAAGTACTGGCGAGGCTGTTTGGTGGCCAGGGATTGGTTGATTCTTACAACCATCCAAAGAAACATCTTCTCATACACTGACTTTGCCAGAGCACCAATAGAGTAGTACACCTAATAAAGAAAATATAGAATTTTGCAGAATTTGTCACATTGCAAAATAGAAAGCGATTTTTCAGATACATGAAAGATTTTGTTTGTATGTCTTTGAAAGTGAACTTATGATGTTGAAAATTGTAAATGTCCATTAGATTATTATTTTCATTCATTACCTGCTGGACACTCTGTCCCTTGGTGACCCACTCGTTTCCTACTTTGACTCTTGGGTGGAGCAAACCCTTGATCAGGTCAGCTGAATTTAGGCCCATCAGATATGAGATTTTGTCAGCTTCTACATGTTAAAAAGAATACAGAGTTATGACTCTATATACAACATGTTTCCAAGTTCTACTGATTTCATTTTTCTGAGTTATACTGACCCTCAGTC
Source organism: Pimephales promelas (assembly GCF_988280905.1). Classification (NCBI taxonomy): domain Eukaryota; kingdom Metazoa; phylum Chordata; class Actinopteri; order Cypriniformes; family Leuciscidae; genus Pimephales; species Pimephales promelas. The sequence goes on along the minus strand of NC_142790.1, from coordinate 29,196,160 downwards.
CCATCAGCCTCGGCCTGTTCCTCTCTTTGCTTCTGTTTGAACTTCATGTTGCCAAAGTGCATGACGGAACCAGTCAGCTTGTAGATGCTGTTCTTTTCCTCATGGGTGAAGCCCAACACATCGAACGCTTCCTACAACAAATGAACAGAGCATTTAAAATATCATGGCAAATGTTTCATATTCTAATTTTGACTAGTGCATTAGTAGTCTTTCTTTTTAAAGAATAGACTGGCCGAGAGAATCAATTTTCTTTCAAGTTGTTCTATACCCGTATGACTTAATTCCTTATGTCCAACACAAAAGTATTGCATGTTGGTGAAAGTTTTGTGGATCTTTTATGGTACTTTTTAATACTTATTGACAGCCCCTGATCACTATAGGCTTTTAAAGTATGGAAATCAGCCAAGAGATTATCAATTTATGTTTTACACCAAAAATATAGTCATACAGGTTGTCAAAAGTGCTAATGGTAACTAAATTGCAAATGCTTCATGGACTATTTCTTATAATATTTTATAATATTTGGTGTCTTGTATTGTGAACTGCCTATGTTTTAACAAACACCCACATCAGTGGCCATCAGCTCGTCACCGTCATTAATTGAAGCCACTTGTGTTTCTCCTTGGGAGATGAAGGCGTAGTCATAGGGGTTGTTGGTGATGAGCAGCATCTCTATGGAGAAATGGCAACATAGATCAGAAAAGACTCTTCTAATTAGAGATGGCAATATTAATAGATATGATGGGTAATTTTACCCAGCAGTTCTGGTCTTCTCTGGGACAGAATCTGATAGAAGATGTGGTAGTCTCTCTCAGCCTTGAGCTGAAAAGTGACACGAGACTTCTCCAGCAGATCTAAATGAATTGATGAATAGATGAATATTAAAACAGTTATACATTTAATCAATGTGTGATTTGTTGGAATAATGTTGGGCAGTACTTACACGTCTCAATGTCAGCAGAAGATAACTTTCCACTGTGGCCAAAGTGGATGCGGATGAATTTACCCTGTGAATAATGCAACACGCTCATATAACATATCATGAAAAAACCAATATAGAATCACAACACCAATGTAAAAACCCAACTTACAAATCTGGAGGAGTTGTCATTTCTGATGGTCTTGGCATTACCGAAAGCCTCCAGAGCAGGATTACACTGGATGATTTGATCCTCCAGAGTACCCTGAGAATCATATTTTAACAATAGGTGTGTAAACATTTGATGTACCTTCTTTTCAGTTAACTGCCATGCACATTTTCATACGCTATGTAGTCTTGTAATAATAATAATAATCCTTAGAGAACCTAAGTCACATCCATCAAATTATTTAGAAATATAATTGGGACAAACATGTTGTTTGTTACCTGTAAATGCATTGCAATATTGTCCAAGTAAGGGAGTAATAAATTATGACAATTTTTGACTCCAATGTTTAATAATATTTAACTCCAATTTTGAAGACATCTTTAATTTAGTAATTATTTTGTAAATGCCATATAGTAGGTATTTTCATTCTTCCATGATGAGCCATTTTTGGGTATTTAAGCACCTTTTTCTCCATTGATTGATCCTTCTTGCCGGTTGTTGCTGCTGCAATGCTCGCAAAGTACTGGATCACTCTTTTAGTGTTCACAGTCTTTCCAGCACCGGATTCTCCACTTAGGATAAAAACAGTAATTCAAATACAGCATTGAAAGAAAATATTAGTGAAAGGAGGAATATTATGCTACGGCATAATATGCATTACATACGTGATCAGAACAGACTGGTTTTCTCTGTCTGTGAGAAAATGAAACATAAGAAACTTACAATTTGAAATTTCATTTCAAAAATCCCAAAAAATAAGAAGTCAGATCATCACCTGACAGCATGTACTGGTAGGCATTGTCTGAGATGGAGAAGATGTGTGGAGGGGCCTCAGTTCGTTTCTTTCCTCTATATGCATTCACAACTTCCTGATTGTACACTGGCAGCCACTTGTAGGGGTTCACAGTGACACAGAAGAGCCCAGAGTAGGTCTGTGAGAGATTCACAGAAGGTTTAGATCTGCTCATGCAAGATAAAGAGAACATGTGAGTGTTTTAAGACTCGACTCACGTAGATCATCCAGGCTGCGTAACGCTCTTTGAGGTTAAACAGCACAGCGGGCTCGTGCAGGAAGGTGAACATCGCCATGTCCTCAATTTTATCAAACTTTGGCGGGTTCTGGGGGTGAACATCAACCTCCTTCACAGTGACTGTCTGTGGATAACACACAAAAATGTTTTGACAGTCACTCGCTACTTCTGTCTACAATCTACAACACTGCAGAGATCAAATCTTACCTTCCCGAATTCAGTGTCAACAGTGACTTTGTCACCGTCTCTACTGGTGATGGAGGCTTTGACATACTCAACCGCAGGGTCGGGCACAAAGCATTCTTTCTTCATGTCGAAGGGGCGAGTTTGGGCCTCCAGACGCTCCCTGTCTGACTTTCGTAAGAACGGGGCGGCTGGCCCGAACTCTGCCATCACAGCATCCCCCATCTTTCAATCAGACTGAGAAATAGATGACAAAATTCTCTGAACTTTTACAACCGGTTTACAATTAAAAATATATATAAATATGAATTAAATATAATTATTTATGAATATAAAAATGTACAATATTTCTCAATAATTATTGTATTCAAAAAGAAAATATTGCATAAACATAAATGCATACACATGCACATGCACACACACCTGTTAAAATTTATATAAGCATGTCTTACCAGATGAAATCCAAAACTGTCCAAGTCCTTTCAATAAAAAAGAAACATCATTATTGAGAAGTCCTCTTATTCTATTGTTCAGTCCTCATAAACAATTTAATCTAAATGATGTGTGCTCTTACCTTTAGATGGCACAATGATGTGAGCTTGCAATATTGTGCTGTAACTTATCTCTTTATATAGGGAACAATGAGTGTGACGTTGACCATCTGTATTTGGTCATTATCCTAGTCACTTGTGTGTGTAGCTCTTTTGGGGTGCCTGAAAAAATATTTGTGTGAGTCATAGTAGTTTAGCATGTGGTGTGTGATGATAGCGCTAAAGATTAGATGAGTCATAATAGTTTAGCATGTGGTTTGTGGCATTAGTGCAAAAGACCAGAAAGGATCTAAGATCACAATGTTGTTATTTTTTTTTATAGATATGAGGTCTTTACTAAGTTTTTTATACTGAAATACAACTTCACTTTCATATTTTGTAGTTAGTTTCATAGGCCAGATTCACAACATGTCTGTTTTTCATGTACGTAAAGCATCATAGAGACTCTTCTATCTAAAATGTTGAACTTTCACATAATCCTTTTTAAATTAAATTGCATATTGGACAGTTATATTCCAGCTTTTCTGTCCTCAAAGAGAGACAGGCATGCACTGGGAATTCCACAGGTTTATCTTTGTGCTAAAGGATGAAAACAAGGTAACAATGCAAGCAAGACGGCTGTCACGGAAGATTAAAATTGTCAGTAGACAGCTGTAATGGGAACAATGAAGATCTGCAATTGTGACCTTTTGTTCTCGCTTAATTCAGAGACAGCTGCAACTCTTGCTTGTTATTGTTTGGTGCTTTGACCTTTCTTGATTTTCCAATGCTATATCCTTCATCTTAGTTTTACAGGTTGTATTAAGTTCATTTGCAGTCATTATATTAACAACAGCTTCCATTCATGTTCATCCATGTTCACCCCATTCATTCTTGAAAAAGATTTTCCAGCTTTACAAAAATTCACAAAACAAATCCATCAAAGTATTCTGTAGTATACAAATTGTAATTTGAATGTTTACAGAAGTTAGTATATTCTGAATACATTACATCAGTGTTACTTTTTCTGTGCATCAGTTAAAACGAAGATGCTTATAATTATTCCTTCTTAACAGATAGAACATGGCAAGCATATCAGACTAACTGTCTTAGCCCCAGATCTGTTTCTAAACACCGTTAATGTATTGTCAGCTCTATAGCATTGATTTTTTTTGGGCAGCCGTGTGAGCCATCATTTAAGACCTTTTGTGAGGTTTCTAACCTGCCTTGACCTCTTGTCAAAACGCACCTTACTTAGACTTAGCAATTGGGCAATCTATTCTAGGCCCCTCATCCTTTACAGAGCCTCATTCTCAGCTGTCTTTTTACCCTTGTCTATCAAATCTCAGGAGCAAGAATGGAAGAAATGGGGGCAACCTTATTTCTAATAAAGATTGTAATCCTTTTGTAATCCTTTAGCTTTCTTTTGTCACTGGGTGCACTAGAATGGTCTCGCATCTGTTGGGCTAAATAGGATTCCATTGTGTCTCTACTTCTGCTTCAGACCATTTAGCTGCGTTTGCTACCAAAATGTTTATTTAAAAGCTAGAGTAGGTGCAATTCTTAGTAATATTATTTTTTTAGTATATATAATATTATTTAGTAATGTAATATTATCCATATCAATATTGAGAGAGTTATCACATGTTATACTCTCTCACATACAGTCTTTTTTCATTTGTTACTGTTAGTGTAATTAGTAACACTTTACAGTAAGGTTACGGTAAGTTCATCAATGCATTTCTTTATGCATTTGCTAACATGATCTAACAACAAACAATGGTTTTGCAGCATAGATTAATGTTAATTTCTGCATGTAATTTTTTTTTCAAACATTCCAAGCAAGTTAACAATGAAAGTAGTGTATTTAAATCTTAATGCATTAACAAATTAAACCCTATTGTAATGTGTAGCTAAAGGTTAACCAGTTAATGTTTTTCCTGAGCAATACCAATGGAAATGTTAGAAATAGATTTTTGAAGACTATGTGAAAATTGTGAATAAAACCTACACTGAGTTAAAGAAATTAAACGTTGTGACAACTTGCCTCATCCTGCTTTGCATGGACACCGAGCAAGTACTGTATGCTTTATATGATATTTAATGGTAGTGGTGCTCTCAAGTGGCGGTGACTGACTATTGCAGCTTCACAGAATTGTGGAGGTTTCTTTAGGTTTAGAATGAATATATTGCCAACTATTATGGGGGGTGTGTTTTGTTTTGTTTTTATTTCTTGTTTGGTAGGTCGTGGTGGAGATGAGGAACATCTGATTCAAATTAGGAGGTGGAGATATAGGTTCCGGTGTCATGCATAGAGGGAAGCGCATACGGGGAAATGACATCATCCACTGTTCGTCTCTTGTGCTCTTGGTGATAGCTGGATTTGGACGACTGTCGGCACTTCGGAAGACTCCTAATGGCTTAACAGCATTTATTGCACTTTGTGAAACCCCTAGATTTATTCAATAAACTACGTTGGTTATATTGATCGCTCGTGTTGGTTTCCTATATTGTTTTGCGGCCATGAGTCGGCCGTAACAAATGGGGGCTCGTCCGGGATCTGAACCCGGGACCTCTCGGCCGTAATACCAACATAATTGATGAGAAAAAGATTCTCCTGAATTGGGCTGAACTGTAAATTCTTGGACTAACGATGATGGCTGCTCACAATCATAATTTATATTGACTGTAATTCAAATCATAATTCACTTTCACCATAGAGATGTAATAGTCTATGTAGGCTATGATTAAATGGTACTTTAATTTTCCCCTGCATTTTACATTTTTTTTTTAAATTTAATGGCTTTGATCAAGGCATTAAAATAGATACAATGCACTTCAAATCATAATGCCTTAATTTCATTTTATTCCCTGAGGATGATCTGTGTTAAAACATACAGTGTAATAGTCAGTGGCTTACAATGTGACCTACATTATGTGGTTTGTATTAGTTTGGTAAAACTGGTAAACATAAAATTGGTTTCTTTGTATGGTTGACCCTACTTCAAATGCCAATTTTAATAACATATAGAGTTTAGTTTCAACCAGATCTTAGACTAGACAGCCTAATCTGTGGCACATAGAGTACTTTCAGGCAACTGATTTACTGTTGTGTTCAGGATCATGTTGAGATATTGCAATGTGTTAAAAAAAAGACAAAAGAGGATGATTTATTCATTTTCATGTCTGGTTTATTCTACAGAACTACAGAAGAGATCATCACAGCAATCCATGTTTAGAGAGATCCATCTAATATTTTCACTCCTCATCAGCCCCCTTCTGTTAGAAAGGAAAAGGTCAACAGAATGTTAAAGCTTAGTTGATCAAGTTCAAAATGGCTTAAACTCTACACAGCTAATCAACGTGGATGGTATTTTTTAGGGCTGTCATGATTCCTTGATTAAATTGGTGTACTTAATTTTAAAAGAAATCCTCGATTGCAATTTACCCGTGTCGATTGACAAGCGAAATACTGTAAATGGTGCATTCCAAGGATGAGAATCCATTATCTGCATTATTAGACCATTTTCTAAGGCAGCATGATGTATTAAAACCTTTTAAAAACGATACTACAGCATATTCCTTTTGTGAATTTACAAAATTCACAATTTCCTGCAGACTTAATATATTGTATATGTGCTTTAATTATTTACGTGCGTGCAGATTGCGTGCGTCTCAGAGAGGCTCCAGTAAATGGTCCTCTACATATACTGTTGTCGTTTACATGTGTGTAGTGCATTGTAAGCTCCATTTCTGTATATGCTGTGAGTTGGGGTTACTTGTAACATTCATCTGGGAACACAATGTGTGCCATTACATCAGATTTTTAATTTACATCTCTTTAATTTACATCTCTAATTTACATCTCTTCAAAATGCATTTTATCAAGTGTAGTTGTTGCTAGTATGTATCGTTACTTGCTATTCATATCTTGACCTATCAAGTCAATGTAACTGTTACCATTTATTTGTGGATTTTCTGATGTTTTTATTTTTGTGACCAAAATCACTTGTTTTAAGTATCTACTCTTACCTTGGATCCTGTATCACGGCTCTTGGCTCTCAGCTTGTTGACCTGAGATTCAGCAATATCAGCCCTCTCCTCTGCCTCATCCAGCTCATGCTGTATCTTACGGAACTTGCCCAGATTGGCATTAGCTTGTTCTTCCTAAAGTTTACACAGAATAGCATTTGTGAAAATTAAAAGATACAATTACTACAGAAGTTGTATCATATGATGGCATTAGTAATACTCACCGCCTCCTCAGCAGATCTCTTATAGGATTTGACCTTCAGTTGGAGTTTGTCCACCAGATCCTGCAGACGAGCCAGATTCTTTCGGTCTTCTTCAGTCTATGCAAAGCAAAAAATCTTAGTATGTGATACACTTAAATACAGGAAAATGCTGCAAGCACTTTATGTATTTTCAACAAATAACAAGATCAAATCAATCAGGGGCAAAATTGTTAGTAGGCAACATTTTTCCTACCTGGTAGGTGAGCTCCTTGATACGTCTCTCATATTTACGAATCCCCTTGACCGAGTCACTGGCCTTTCTCTGTTCTATCTCCACCTCGCTTTCCAGCTCTCTCACCTAACAGATGTGTAACAATTTTAGTACAAAACAATGTAAAGTTAAAAGAAAGCATTTTGCAGAAAACTACTTGTTCCTAAAACATCAGCAGCTTACTCTGGCTTCTAGTTTCTGGACCTGCTTCTTGCCTCCCTTCATGGCGATCTGCTCAGCCTCATCCAGACGGTGCTGCAGGTCCTTGATGGTCTGCTCCATGTTCTTCTTCATGCGCTCCAGATGAGCACTGGTGTCCTGCTCCTTCTTCAGCTCCTCTGCCATCATGGCAGCATCAGTGATGGCCTTCTTGGCTTTTTCCTCGGCATTCCTGCACTCCTGCACTGCCTCCTCAACCTCAGTCTGAAGCTGAGTATTATCCCCCTCCAGCTTCTTCTTCTGATTCAGCAGGCTGGTGTTCTGAACATGAATAATATTGACATTCATGTAGTCTTTTATAATATGGTTTACTAAGAGGGGATTTAGGCTGTTTTTTTTGCAGTTTTAGTACAGATTTGTCATACCTGAGAATGCAGGAGCTGAACTCTCTCACTGACATCCAGCAGTTCCTGCTCAGCCAGTTTCCTTCCTCTCTCAGTTTGTTCCACCAGGGATCTCAACTCATCCAGTTCAGCCTGCTGCAGATTGTTGCGTCTCTCCACAATGGCGATGTTCTCTTTGAGATCATCATTACCACGAAGAGCTTCATCTAGTTGCAGTTGGGCATCCTGTAAAGTACAAGTTTTACAAATAAAAATATGTGAGAACTAGTTTGGATTTCACCTATGCATCATAAAATCTTGATTTGAAGATTTGTTATACTTTGAGATGTCCATGAAGACCCTTGAGTTGCTTCTGGGCTTCTGATGCCTGTCTGTTAGCCTGGCTGAGCTGAATCTCCATCTCATTGAGGTCTCCCTCCATCTTCTTCTTCAGTCTGAGAGCTTCATTCCTGCTGCGAGTCTCTGATTCCAGTGAGCTTTGCAGGGTATCCACCACTCTCTGCTGGTTCCTCTTGGCCTGCTCCATCTCTTCATCTTTCTCTGTCAGCTTACGTTCAATATCAGCTTTGACCTGATTGAACTCCAGCTGAGCTCTAAGTATCTTGCCTTCCTCATGTTCAAGGGAACCCTATGAAGAGTAAAATGGGTGTTTTTGTTTCGCCCTGTGTTTTGGGGTGGGAGTTGACCTCCTTTAAAATAATCTGGAATGATCAATTGCTTTAAACAAAAGCTTGATTTAAATCAAAGAGTTGTCATATGAATAAGGTTTTCAGGGGAAAATGGTTGTTATTTTACCTCAGCCTCTTCGAGAGCAGTTTGTATCTCTTGTTTCTCCTGCTCCAGTTGTTTTCGTAGTTTCTCCAGCTCATGAATATTCTTCCCACTCTCACCAAGTTGCTCAGTGAGGTCAGAAATTTCCTCTGGGCAATAGAAATAATGTACGATCTCATAAATACAAGCAATTAAAGTAATGGTTTGGAGTTGTAAAACCACTCTTACCTTGGAGATTCTTGTTTTCTCTCTTCATGCTCTCCAGGTGGTCCAATGACTCCTCATACGAGTTTTTCAATTTAAAGAGTTCAGTGCTCAGAGATCTAGCTTCTTTTTGGGCACTTTCCAGTTCCGTTTGGGACTCCTCATACTTCTGCTTCCACTCAGCCAGGACCTGGTTAAATGTAATAAAACCAAATTGCCATTGAGAGCAGTGCAGGTTTTGTCAAGTGGTTTTGTAGTAAAGAATAGGCCCTAAAGTACTAGACCCTATCCATAATTAGAAACTTACATTTACTATCAATTAAACATGGAACATTTTTGATGCTACTTGATATTTTGTATAGTAAAATTTTGCATGTCTGATTTTTCCAAATGTACTTTCTCTCCTTACTTTATCAAAGTTTCTTTGCTTCTTGTCCAGAGCAGCAGCAGCAGCATTGGATCTCTCCACATCCACCATGAGATCTTCAATCTCATTCTGCAGCCTGTGCTTGGTCTTCTCCAGAGAGGAGCATTTAGCATTGACAGCTTCCACAGCTTCTTCTGCATCTTGCAGACGCTGAGCCAGTTTCTTCCTTTAATAATTAAAATACAAAGGATAGTAAACATCAGAAGTAGCATTCATTAAACTCTATTTCACGAGTTCACACTTACATACAATTAAAGGGAATAAAGTATAATGCGTATTTAGCGTGCTGTCCGGGGGGAGGGCTCCAAGCTCGGAATTCTGCCCGGACCCAGAGTACTCCCCCCCCCGTATGTAAAGTGGTTTAGGACTAGAAGAATGGAGAAGGGGTGGAGGAGGGATGTTGGGAGGAGGGAGGTTAAAAATGTAAATGAAATGACCTTTTTGGGTTTTGTCGGTCTTACTTTGCTTGATCAAGTACGAGATTGTTTCGCTGTCTAGTACAGAGAAGTCTGAGATGGTGGGGTGGATTTTTGGGTCGAATTTGGAGGTGATAGCGAGTTCCAAGCATCTAAGAAAACCGAAGAATGCTAGGGTGAACATGGTGTCGAGTGTGCGTGCGGTGTTGAGGGGCTGGTAGCTTGAGCGGAGGGTATGAATACATTTGGTGAGGATATCTAGCGTAATGGGTTGGATGGGTGGGCTGGGATCTTTGGATCCCTTTGATGAGCAAGACGGTTTTTGGATTATTTATCTCGGGGGAGGGAGCACCATACGTCAGTTTATGAAAAAACTGTATGCCACTCAAGTAACCTTTAATTGACCCGACTTGTAAGCCCTTAACGCTGTTAAGGTAGGAAATAAATGAGGTGATTGAAAGGAGAGAAAAATCAGGTAATGACATGCTATAAGAGCCATGGAATGTTTTAAAGCATCTCCAAGCCGTTAAGTAGGATTGGAGGGTCCTGGGAGAAACTGCTTGGAGTATAGTGTCGAGCGATGCGTCGAGGAGGGGTTTTAGTGGGTGGGTTATGGGAATATCAGCTCCGAATAGCGAGGTACTGGAGTTGGGAATTGGTCCGCCTCTGGAGCCAGCATCCTGAATTTCTGACAGAATCTGTGCGCGGATACTTTGGGAGACTAGTGGTGGTTCCATGGCGATGGCATTGGATGGAATGGGCATCGCAGATACTGTGAAAAAAGAATATGGAGACTTGGATTGAGTGAGAGAGCTGTGAAGGGTATGGGCCGGGGCTGTGAGTGTTGGCGGCGGCCTCACTGTTGGGTTGCCTGCTGGGGCTTGAAATGGAAAGTTAGGGTGTATTTACACCAGGAAAGTCCGATAGTTCACTTGCTTTGGTCCGGACCAAATAAATTATTATTATTATTTTTTTGGTACGGTTCGCTTTCACACTGCTCTTTTTGCAAGTGAACCAAAATTTGTAAACAAAACCCTGCGGGCTTTGCTCTGACTGTGAGGCTTCTGGGAGTGGTTAGCTGACTGGGTTAATTTCATGTACAGATCGTACAGCTCCGCTTTGTTCATCTTCCGCGAAGCCTGTACTTCTGAGTTGCCCAGAGCTTTTCTCAAGCCAGCGACGGTCCATTTCCCGATAGGTGGGATCGTCGGGACGGCGAGTTGTATGAGGAAGCAGGCGAGGAAGTTGGAATCCTTGCCGGGGGCGGTGAAGAGTGGCCTCGACGTCTTGCTGATCGGGCCCGTGTGCGGCCGCATGAGGAAGCCTGGGGCTCGGGTGCAACGTCCGGCGTAGGATGAAAGGTTGATGGGCCGCCAGAATGGGAGGGTGCATCCGTGTCGATGCATAATCCTTCATTGGAAGAGCTTGATTGCTGGGACATGGTAGCGGCTATGAACCAGGAACTACTATGCTGCTAAACTGTCAGAGAAATGATGTGAGACTGCTGAGTCTATATATACATGCTTTAATCATGATTGCTGAGTACTCTCCACCCGTGTTAATTATCTGAACGTGGTTCTCCCGAATTTGTTAATGAAACATCATTTCATCATGATTGCTGAGTGCTCTCCCCCTGTGTTAATTATCTGAACGTGCTTCTCCCGAACTTTGTTAATAAAACATCATTTGAACATGTATAAAAGGCCACAAATTATAGCAGAAAATTCAGAAAAGTGTCTCATCAATAAAGTCCAAACTCTTTTAACATTTAAATATTGTTTGTTTCTTACTTTGCTTCCTCCAGCTCCTCAGTCCTCTGGATGGCATCAGTTTCATACTTGGTTCTCCACTGAGCCACTTCAGAGTTTGCCTTGGACAGACTACGCTGTAGCTCAGCCTTGGCTTCTTGCTCCTCCTCATATTGCTCCCTCAACAGATCGGCATCATGACGAGAAGACTGAACTGCATGGGCCAGGGCATTCTTAGCCTAAAGCCAAGCAAATATTTGGGGCCAGTTGTTCATTACAATAATGGATTTTAGCAAATTTGTTGGATAAATAGGAGATTTGAAAACCTTGACTTCTTCTTCGAGCTGTCTCTTGAGGTCTTCAATTTGCTGAGTGTAGGACTGCTTGCCTCTCGTTAACTGAGACACCAGGGAGTCTTTCTCCTCAAGCTGTCTGGCAAGTTCACCTAAAATACAATATTAAAAAAAGAAAGAAAGAAAAAAACGTTTTTCCAATTATATTTTTGGTACAGTTTGGTAACATAACACAATATTTTGTGTTCTTACCATTCTCAGTTTGCAGCTTGGCTTTTTGCATGGTGAAATCGTTGATTGAGCGCTGACCTTCCTCAGCCTTGGTTCTGTACTCACTCATCTGGTCTTCCAGAGTCCTGCACATTTTCTCCAGGTTTGTCTTGAGGATAAATTGTATCATAGTTGATTGGTTTCTTTGACTGACAAAACATAATTTATAGACTCTAAGCATACTTTCTCTCACTCACCTTTGCCTTTGCAAGCTGCTCCATGTTGGAGACCACATCGTCCAGTTCCAGTTTGAGTTCACTCTTCTCTTTCTCCAGCTTCTGCTTCACTCTCTGGAGGTTGTCAATCTGCTCCCCCAGATCAGCCACACTGTCAGCATGTTTCTTCCTCAGTGTAGCCGCAGTGGACTCATGTTGCAGAGTGGACTCTTCAAGGTCTCTGCGCAGTTTCTGGAACTCAGCTTCACGTTTCTTGTTCATCTCAATCTGGGCAGCAGTGGCTCCACCAGCCTCCTCCAACCTCTCACTGATCTCCTCCAGTTCTCTGGCCAAATCAGCTCTCTGTTTCTCAACTTTAGCACGAGCTGCTCTCTCAGCCTCCAGCTCTTCCTCAAGCTCTTCAATTCTGGCCTAGTAATGTGCATAAATACAACTTTTTTTCTTTCTTTCTTTTTTCTTTTTTTGTGTTTTATTTTACAAAAATTAATATAAATCTTATTTTGACAAAGTTTACCTGCAACTCTTTCAGTTTTTTCTGGAGTTGGGACTCCAAAGCTTGTCCATCTTCAATCTTGCTATTGAGCTGGCTTATTTCAAAGTCTTTTCTGCCAAGTAAACAGGATGACACATGAATGATTGCATGAATTTCAAATTAAAATATCAGATAACACTTTACAATAAGATCCCATTAGTTAACATTTAATAATGAATTAAACATTAACTAATGATAAACAATACATTTGTTAAACTACATATATAGAAAACTTGTATAAAACTACATTTTATATTTCATAGTATGATATATATATATATATTACTTTTTTATCCGCTCCTCCATCTGCTGCTTATCATTTTCCAAATCCATCACATTTTCTTGAGTCAACTTCAAGTCCCCTTCAAGCTTTCTTTTAGCTCTCTCAAGATCCATGCGGATTTTCTTTTCTTGTTCCAGAGAACCTTCAAGCTAAATTTGATCCAAAAAAATAATTTCACAAATAGTAAATGAAGCTTCTCATTTTAATTCTAGTGCTAGGTTTTTGGTTCTTACATCATCCACTTGTTGCTCCAGTTTGGTTTTGGCTTTGGTGAGTGTGTTGACTTTGTCTTCCTCACTCTGGAGGTCATCCAGTGTTTGCTGATGGGCCTCCTGAAGAGCTTTCTTCTCTTTGGTCAGCTTAGCGATGATCTCATCCAAAGCTGCCATCTCTTCTGTCAGGTTTTTAACCTGTAAAAATGTGTCATTGTATCAACAGACTCTTAAGATACAATTCTAACATCACTAACAGGTTCAGTGCTGAAAACTGACCTTATTCTCAGTGGCATGTTTCTCTTTCTCCACTTTGGCCAGAGTGAGCTCAAGATCATCAATGTCCTTCTTGAGCTCAGAGCATTCATCCTCCAGCTTTCGTTTCTTTGCAGTCAGCTCAGAATTCATTTCCTCTTCATCCTCCAGTCTTTCAGTCATTTCTTTGACTTTGGCCTCAAGCTGGATCTTGCTCTTGATCAGACCCTCACATCTCTCCTCAGCATCTGTAAGATTATCTTGCTCCTATGAACATGAGAAAAAAAAGGAAAACCTGTTTTATTTTTTGACCTGTGAAAAGTGCAGAGTTGTAGTCTCATGCGAACTTACAGACTGCATTGCAAGCTGCAGGTCGTTCTTCTCTTGGAGAAGGGAAACCATCTTTTCCTCAAGCTCCTTTCTGCGGGCTTCAGATTTGGCATAAGCTTCCTTCAACTTGGTGAATTCCTCCTTCATGTTGGCCATTTCTTTCTCAGTCTCTGCACTTTTCAGCAGAGGCTTGATCTTGAAGTAGAGCTTCATCCAGGGCCAATTCTTGACACCCATGAAAGCACGTACGTTCCACTGGATCACCAACAGAGAGTCTCTGTAGATATTACATTTTAAATGTAATATAATCTTGCATTATAAATGTAACTTGTAGAATATGTTCAAAGATTGAAATGCTCAAATCTTACCTTCTTTCCACAATTTTCTGGAACTCAATTCTTGATAGAAAACCACGAGCCCTGGACTGAATTCCAGTTATAATAAGTGCAAGACGGTCATCTCGCATCTCTTCAAGAGTTCCCAGAAGACCAGCCTTAAAAAACACCTGAATAGCAAAGAATTTTGCGTCAAAAATGATTACCATTTCATCTGCTTAAATGGAGAAAACTCGATCATAACTTCGGCAAACTATGGAGTGCCGCAGGGATCTGTGTTAGGCCCTCTATTATTCTCAATATATATGCTGCCACTTGGTAATATTATAAGGAAACATGGAATTAGTTTCCATTGTTATGCTGATGACACTCAAATATATATTTCATCACGGCCAGATGGATACGCTAAATTATCCAAATTGACAGATTGTGTTCGAGATATAAAAGATTGGATGACGCGTAATTTTCTTTTATTAAATCCAGACAAGACAGACGTAATACTTATCAGTTCTAAAATCCGTCCACAAAACCTTTCGCAGCACAACTTTAACATATTAGGATGCCCTGTTACTTTATCCGCTACAGTAAAAGACCTGGGTGTTATATTAGACTGCAACCTGTCTTTTGAAAAGCATATTTCATATGTTACAAAAACAGCCTTTTTCCACCTTAGAAACATTGCTAAGCTACGTAACATACTATCTGTCTCTGATGCAGAAAAGTTAGTTCACGCATTCATGACCTCGAGACTAGATTACTGTAATGCTTTATTAGCCGGTTGTCCTGCATCCTCAATAAACTAGCTACAGTTAGTCCAAAATGCTGGTGCTAGAGTTCTTACTAGGTCAAGAAAATATGATCATATAACACCGATTCTATCATCACTTCATTGGTTATTTATAAAGTTCCGTATTAATTAAAAGGTATTGCTTTTGACTTATAAAGCTCTAAATGGTTTAGCTCCAGTCTATTTAACAGATCTTCTATCGCCCTACAATCCATCACGCTCTTTAAGATCACTAAATTCGAGGCTTCTGGTCATTCCTAGGATATCCAGATTCACCAAAGGAGGGAGAGCATTTTCACATTTAGCTCCGAAGCTCTGGAATAGCCTTCCTGATATTGTTCGTTGCTCAGACTCACTCTCCCAGTTTAAAACTAGACTAAAGACGCATTTGTTTAGCCTGGCATTCATATCATTTTTTTATCTTACAGTTACTGTAAATTTGGCCTCTAGTTCATAAACTCCAGAGGAGAACTGGCCCCTGACTGAGCCTGGGTTCTCCCAAAGTATTTTTTTTCTCCTTTGAGTCATCTGATGGAGTTTTAGGACACCATCGGGTCACTTGATGGGGTTTTTTGGTTCATTGCCACTGTTGCCTTTGGCTTGCTCAGTTGGGGATATTCAAATTAAATGACCCATCATACCATTGATCAGCTCTACCAAACCTGATTGTCTTTTTTCATGAATAAACAAACACTGTGATGTTGTCTTGATTGATACTGTGAAGCAGCTTTGATACAATCTGTATTTTGAAAAGCGCTATATAAATATATTTGACTTGACTTGACAATGGAAAGGTGGTTTTGGCTAAAGTTAATGTAATAATACCTTAGTATGTCCTAATTTGTACTGGTTGTGATCGATGTCCAGAGAGCCCAGAAGTTTTTCTGCACCCTTCTTATTATCAATGAACTGTCCCTCAGGGATAGCAGCAGGATTTAGGATGCGGTACCTACAAAAAATACAACACACATTAACAATTATTATATGTATTTAGTTTCTAGCTAATGATTAAATTTGCAAACTGAGTTGAAATGATGCCTGGAACTTGGAGTCGTACATAAAATTATTTTGTAAGACAAAAGTCATTTGGTTTCATACTAACCGTTGTTTGAAATCTCCATACAGGATCCTGTTGGGGAATCCCTTCCTGCAGATCCTGATGCCCTCCAGCACACCGTTACAGCGCAGCTGGTGCATGACCAGAGGATTCTCCATCGCCCCAGGAGTCTTGCTCTCATTGGGGATGAGGCAGCGCACAAAGTGAGGGTGAGTTGACCTTAAGTTGGTCATCAGCTTGTTCAAGTTCTCCTGTTGGTAGACCACAGAGGATTTAGATTCATATGTGATAAAACCTTGTAAAACAGTGTTATAATATTTCATACCCTATGAAGGGCTGACACCGTCTGGAAGGAAGAACCCTTCTTTTTAGTGCCTTTGGCAGCCTTTCCTCCCGAATCCCCAGCTATGAAATAAATTATTTTTGTTATTATTAAATGGTAAAAAGGTGCTTATTAAATTTTCATGTCACACTTCAGTGTTTGCTTACATGATTCAGCACCAGCATAATTAGCAAACAGGATAGACAACAGCTTAAGAGTTGACTTCTGGAACAACCCTACAACCGTCTCATTGAGAGGGTCTTTGTTCTTCACCAGCCAGTTTGAAATGTTGTAGTCCACAGTACCAGCATAGTGAACGAGGGCAAAATGAGCCTCTGGTTTACCCTTGACAATCCTGGGCTTCTGGAAGTTTGGATTTTTCCCCATATGGTTGTCATAAAGCTTAGCTTTAAACGTTGCATCACTGGCTTTGGGAAACATGCACTCCTCTTCAAGGATGGACATGATACCCATGGGCTAAAATGAATTGTAGATCGTTGAAGTCAATATATTAGTTTGCCAAAAGAGTTAAAACTGAAAATATTTATTTTTTCCCCAGACAGTATAATCATAAACATGATATTTACCCACCTTCTCAATAAGCTCAATACAAGCCTGCAAGTCCATGCCAAAGTCAATAAACTCCCACTCAATGCCCTCCTTCTTGTATTCCTCTTGCTCCAGCACAAACATGTGGTGGTTGAAGAACTGCTGCAACTTCTCATTAGTGAAGTTGATGCACAGCTGCTCAAAGGTGTTGTACTGCAGGTGGAATATAACGTATAATCACAATGGTCAAACAGATTGCACTTCTTGTTGAATTTGTTTTAAAATAAAAATAATCAGTTGATTTCCACTTACATCAAAGATCTCAAATCCAGCAATGTCCAGCACACCAATGAAGTACTGGCGAGGCTGTTTGGTGTCCAGTGATTGGTTGATTCTCACAACCATCCAAAGAAACATCTTCTCGTACACTGACTTTGCCAGAGCACCAATAGAGTAGTACACCTAATATAGAAAATATTGTATTTTGCGGAATTTGACACATTTGCAAACTAGAGAGCGATTTTTCTGAGGTATTAAAGTTTTTGTTGGCATGTCTTGGAAAGTAAACTATGATGTTGAAAACTAATGCCCTGTTATTATTTTCATTTGTTACCTGCTGGACACTCTGTCCCTTGGTGACCCACTCATTTCCTACTTTGACTCTTGGGTGGCACAAACCCTTGATCAGGTCAGCTGAATTTAGGCCCATCAGATATGAGACTTTGTCAGCATCTGCATGTTAAAAAAAACACGGAGCAATTTATATATATATATATATATATATATATATATATATATATATATCTTTGACATGTCTTTTTCCTTTATGAAACTGAGATTCCAAGTTATACTGACCCTCAGTCCCATCAGCCTCGGCCTGTTCCTCTCTTTGCTTCTGCTTGAACTTCATGTTGCCGTAGTGCATGACGGATCCAGTCAGCTTGTAGATGCTGTTCTTCTCTTCATTGGTGAAGCCCAACACATCGAACGCTTCCTGCAGCAAATGTACGGATCATGTTAAATTTCATGGCATACACAACAAACTGATGTCTTTATTTTATACTTTTTTAATGAATAGACTGGCCAAGATAATAAATTATTCTTTTTCAAGTCGTTATAAACCTGTATGAACACAAAAGGAGACCGTGTTCACGCTATTCTTTTCCTTACACAATCACATGGCTTCATAAAAACAAGTTTTACGGATCTTTTACGGTGCTTTTTGATACTTATTGACAGCTTTTGATCATTATATGCTTTAAACTGTAGGGAAACCAGCCAAGATACTATCAATTCATGTTCCACAGCAGAAACGCAGTCATACGGGTGGTCAAATGTGCCAAATTGCAAATTTTGGAAGGACTATTACTTATAATATTTTATAATGTGGTGTCTTGTATTGTGAATTCTATATGTTTTAGCAAACACCCACATCAGTGGCCATCAGCTCGTCACCGTCATCAATAGATGCCACTTGTGTTTCTCCTTGGGAGATGAAGGCGTAGTCATAGGGGTTGTTGGTGATGAGCAGCATCTCTACGGAGAAATGGTAACATAGATCAGAAAAGACTCTTCTAATTAGAGATGGCAATATTAATAGATATGATGGGTAATTTTACCCAGCAGTTCTGGTCTTCTCTGGGACAGAATCTGATAGAAGATGTGGTAGTCTCTCTCAGCCTTGAGCTGAAAAGTGACACGAGACTTCTCCAGCAGATCTAAATGATTTGATGAATAGATCAATATCAAAACAGTTATACATTTAATCAATGTGTGATTTGTTGGAATGATGTTGGGCAGTACTTACAAGTCTCAATGTCAGCAGAAGATAACTTTCCACTGACGCCAAAATGGATACGGATAAATTTACCCTGTGAATAAAGCAATACATAATATAATACATAACACGCTCATATAACATATCATGAAAACCAATATAGAATAACAACACCAATGTAAAAACCCAACTTACAAATCTGGAGGAGTTGTCATTTCTGATGGTCTTGGCGTTACCGAAAGCCTCCAGAGCAGGATTACACTGGATGATTTGATCCTCCAGAGTACCCTGAGAATCATATTTTAACAATAAGTGTGTAAAAAATTTGATGCGTCTACTTTAGTTTTTTAACTACTTCTACTTTTGTATCTACTGCATATTTTCTGATATTATATAGTTCTATAATGAAAATAATAATCAATAGAGAACCTGTCACAGTAGTAAAAAATTAAGAAAACAAAAATGTTGTTGTTTGTTTACTTGTTAATGAATTGCAATATTGTTCAAGCAAGTATCAAATTTTGACAATTTGTGACTCCAATATTTGATATCTGAAGACAGCATTATTTTGGAAAATATTTTTTGTAAGCTATGCTATTTAGAAGGAATATTCATCCATAATGAGCCATTTTTGAGTGAATTACGCACCTTTTTCTCCATTGATGGATCCTTCTTGCCAGTTGTTGTTGCTGCAATGCTCGCAAAGTACTGGATTACTCTTTTAGTGTTCACAGTCTTTCCAGCACCGGATTCTCCACTTACGATAAAAAACGATAATTAAAAAACTGATAAAATGCAGCACATAAAAAAATTGTGGTGAAAGTTGGAATATTGTGCTACGTCATAATATGTATTACGTACGTGATCAGGACAGACTGGTTTTCTCTGTCTGTGAGAGAACAAAATATAAGAAACTTAGCATTTGAAATTGCATTGGAAATTAGATCTCTAAAAAATGACAACAAGTCAAATCATGATTACAAATCACCTGACAGCATGTACTGGTAGGCATTGTCTGAGATGGAGAAGATGTGAGGAGGAGCTTCAGTCCTTTTTTTTCCTCTATAGGCCTCAACTACTTCCTGATTGTACACTGGCAGCCACTTGTAGGGGTTCACAGTGACACAGAAGAGCCCAGAGTAGGTCTGTAAAAGATTTACAGAAGGTTTAGATCTGCTCATGCAAGATAAAGAGAACATGTGAGTGTTTTAAGACTCGACTCACGTAGATCATCCAGGCTGCGTAACGCTCTTTGAGGTTAAACAGCACAGCGGGCTCGTGCAGGAAGGTGAACATCGCCATGTCCTCGATTTTATCGAACTTTGGCGGGTTCTGGGGGTGAACATCAATCTCCTTCACAGTAACTGTCTGTGGATAACAAAAATGTTTTGAAAGTCACTCTGTACTTTTGTCTACAATCTACAACACTGCAGAGATCAAATCTTACCTTCCCGAACTCTGTGTCAACAGTGACTTTGTCACCGTCTCTACTGGTGATGGAGGCTTTGACGTACTCAACCTCAGGGTCGGGCACAAAGCATTCTTTCTTCATGTCGAAGGGGCGAGTTTGGGCCTCCAGACGCTCCTTGTCTGACTTTCGTAAGAACGGGGCGGCTGGCCCGAACTCTGCCATCAGAGCATCCCCCATCTTTCAATCAGACTGAGGCATAGATGAAAAAATTAGCTTGTTTATAACTAAAAAAATATACTGTTAAATATAATTATTTATAAAAAAAAAATAAAAAAAATTGTATTCATTTATTGGTCTTTAAACTGACAAAAATGTTGCATATGCATACACACAGATATATACTTAACATGTTAATCTTATAAAAGCATGCCTTACCAGATGAAATCAAAACCCAAGAAAGTCCAAGTCCTTTCAATCAAACAAGAAACATCATTATTGAGAAATCATCTTATTCTATTGTTCAGTCCTCATAAACGATTTAATCTAAATGATGTGTGCTCTTACCTTTAGATGGCACAATGATGTGTTGCTTGCAATATTGTGCTGTAACTTATCTCTTTATATAAAGGCACAATGAGTGTGACGTTGATCATCTGTATTTGGTACGGGTCATTTGTTTGTAGCTCTTTTTGGATGCCTGACAAAATCTTTGTGAGCCACAGTAGTTTGGCATGTGGTGTGTGACGGTAGTGAGAAAGCATCACAAAGGATTTAAATCACAATGATGCTATTTTTGTCCCATATGTATTTCTTCTTTTTTAAAGATATCAAACATTTTTTTACTGAATTTTACACCTTCACTTTTATATTTTGTGGTTAGTTATAGGGCAAATTTGTATGCACTTAAAGCATTATAGAGGTGGAGACTCTTGTATATAATGTATCTTAACCATAGTTAAACATTCACACAAACTTTTTTTTAATAAAATTGTACAACGCTTAATTTGCCAGTAAGATTCCAGCAATAATGCACTGATGCTTTTCTAGAATTGCGTGTCATTTTCTGTCCTCAAAGAGAGACCGGCATGCACTGAGAATTTCACAGGTTTATCTTTGTGCTCAAGGATAAAGACAAGGTAACAATGCCTCATGAGCAAGACGGCTGTCACGGAACAGTACAATTGTCAGGAGACAGCTGTAACGGGAACAATGAGTATCTGCACTTACGACCTTGTGTTCTCGCCTAATGGAGAGACAGCTGCAACTCTTGCTTGTTCTTGTTTGCTGCTAGGACCTTTCTTGATTTTCCCAAAGCTAAATCCATCATATGTGTTTAATGGGTTTATCAAGTTCATTAACATTTAAATGAACAACAGCTTCATTCATGTTCATCCATGTTCTCCCCATTCTTTCTTCAAAAAGATTTTCAGCTTTATAAAGATTCCCTAGATAAATCCATGAAATGGATTTTGTAAGATTCAAATTGTAATTTGTATTATACTAGGGGTGTAACGATAGATTGTTATATTGTTATATCACACTATAAAAATGCTACGATATGTATCATTGATGTAACCGGTATGATTTGCGATATAGTTAGTTTTATCCAAGGCAAATTTTCACAATCACAGTCACGTCCAAGTACTCTGAGGGCGATGGCGCTTGCGAAAAAAACGTTGTCATTGTCTGTTGATTTATCGAAATCGTCTTCCATTGCAATTTCCTGTATATCTAATAGCTTGTTTTCATATGACGTCACGTTGCGTTGCCATGGCGCGAAATACAAATGGAAGGCAGGAAGTGATTTGCTGTATTTAGAAAGCACTTTAACAAACTCAAAATGTCTGTGTTTTGAGTCATTTATGGTTACTTGAATCGATCAAACCACAAGGAGTTTTTAGAGTGTACCAAAAGTTGTTGTTCATAAGGGGGGGGGGGAATTGCAAGAAATTGATCAAAAATCGGCTTGCAAACAAACCTATGTCTGCGGTCGGGAGGAGTCGAATGGGAAAATGCCTGTGTGTGTAACGTTAGTGATCACTTCATCAAAGGTGAGTTAATACAACTTAAGTGGCTATGTTTGTGTAACGTGTAATGTTTCCGAACTTTGTAAAGTCAAAGTATGTCTGTAAGACGAGGTAGTTGCTGATATCTACAGCCTCGATGGCAGGAAAATCTTTCAGTTCAGTTGAAAAGTCGTCCTCCTCTTCATAACGCAAGGGTCACGTCCAACATATGTTTGATTTTTTTTGTTTATATCTTTTTCTTGTAATAGCGTGTAAAGTAGTACAGTACGTACTTTCTTCCATCTCGTCCATTGCGCTCTTCACTCCCTGCCCTCCATCTGAATTCTGCGCATCATCATAATCACGTGACTGAAACTCAGCTATAGACCCCTTTTGCGCCGACGTAACAGTTACGTCACGGCGCTAGCTGGAGGCAAAACAAAGTGAAAACTGGAGGCGGCCAATACAAACCAGCACAGATTCGTCTACATAATAAGGAGCTTAAATTATTGTCACTATTATTAAATGTCATCTTGTTGTGTTGTTTGGTGCAAGAATTGATGAAAAATTAATATGCTGTATCTGGAATTTTTATTTCTAGAAAATATTCACATGATTAAAATCGCACCGTAATGTCACTCTTTACATTGTCGTGGTCTCGGCGCTGACTCAGCAGAACTGCGGATCGTACACACAAGTCTTGTACAGGACCATATAGGCATCTAAAGATTTATAAGCCCTGAGTTTCTCTTTACGATCACTTTCTCCATAAGGTAGGTGTAGAAGTCAGGCCACTCAACCAAGGTAACGTAACGTTAATCCTGTCAGGTCGTCCATGCATTGAGTGAGCGTGTAGGCGGCAACGGGTCGGCCAATCTGGTTCTGTCCATTAAAAATAACTTTTAGAAATAACAATCGCGGTCCTGGACACTGAGTGACCTTACACATTAAGATAAAATCGGATTTTCTCCAGTCATTGTTAAAAAACAAGCTAACAATCCTTGCTAACTAGCATTAGTGAAGCGGTCAGAGGGATCGTTCTGCCTCCAACTAAGCTCCGCCCACATAAAAACATCATCATGTTTACCAACTGAAAAGGGGTCTATTATGTGGAGATCTTCACAGTGAAGGAAAACACTTTTGAAATCTCTGTGTAAACAATGAGTGACGTACACGTGTGAGAGATCACTTCCAGGGCTTTCTGGTGCTTCTGCAGATAGTAATTGGACTTGACCGTGGTTACAAGAGGTAAAAACGATATAAATACTGTTCGTTTTCTCACACAAACCGCTCGTTTCGTGTCTTAGGCCATCAATGTGTACTTACATTTACGAGACATTAAATCAAGTTTAATTTGGACTTCTCTGTGCATGTTCTTTGAGGTGAACCCAGGGGGGACCCCATAAACCTCCATTATATGACTGACAGACAAGAACGGTTTGACCTAAAAATATCAAAATTGAAAATACTGTGGAAACAAAGACATCTTGGATGCCCTTGAGGTAAGCTAAAACATATCAAAAATTAATTTCAAAGTGAACTATACTTAAACATATTTCTATACAACATTAAATAAATTTGTAGGTCCTGATTATAACAACAATATTACTTTAATAATAGTAAAAAAAAATCAGTTATTTGTCATAGTTACTCTCCTAATGTTTACAGAGGTTAATATATTCTAAACACATGACATCAGTTACCGTTTCTGTGTATCAGTTAACATAAAGTTGCTTATAATGATTTTTTCTTAACAGAAAGAACAGGTCAAACTAACTGTCTTAGCCCCAGATCTGTTTCTAAACAGCGTTAATGTATTGTCAGCTCTACAGCATTGATTTGTTGTTGAGCCGTGTGAGCCATCACTCAAGACCTTTTGTGAGGTTTCTGGCCTACCTTGACCTCGTCCTTCAGTTATTCTGAACCCTCTCAACAAGCACCTTACTTAGTCTTAGCACTTGGGCAATCTATTCTAGGCCCCTCATCCTTTTACAGAGCCTCATTCTCAGCTGTCTATTTACTCTGGTTTATCAGCACTCATGAGCAAGAATGGAAGAAATGGGAGCAACCTTAAACGTCTAATAACGTTTGTAATCTGAGCTTCCTTTTGTCACTGGGTGCACTAAAATGGCCTTGCATCTGTTGGGTTAAATAGGAATCCATTGTGTCTCTACTTCCTTTTGTCTTCTGTTTCAATTCAATGATGCTAAAATAATAAAAGTCTGAAAACACATTCAATAATATGTGATTGAAAACATAATTATAATAAATAATAAATATAATAAAGTATAATAAAAAAATAATAAAATAAAATAATAAAATAAAATAAATATAATAAAATATAATAATAATAATAAATATAATAAAGTCTACTAGGGGGATGGTTTGGGGTGGGTTCCAGATTTCTATAGTTGCTTTGTATTTTTGTATTTCTTGACCTTAACAAAGGAAAGAAAACTCTAACAGTTGTTAAAAAAAAAAAGAAACGATAATTTAATTGTGGCCAAAACGTAAAGTTTTAGAATTTGGAAAATTTTAATTTAAATGAGTTCAAATAAGTATATGTGTCTACTTTTTTTCTATTTCTAGATCGCTAAAGTGAATCTGACATTGATCATGTGACTCCTTTGCATAGATGGTCAAAGTTTAAGTGTAAGCACATGATGCTCTTTGGAACGATCAAGCTTTGTTTGTCACTTCAAGTGCAGCTGCAAAAGAAATTCTAAAGATAAAAACGATGAGATAAAACCACTTTTATTTAAAAATATGTATTTTGAAAAATAAAAAAATATGCATTTAACTACTAGTCTCGGACTTTTTGAAACCATTGAATATTGTGTAATATTTTGGAATGGTTGCTCACCAAGTGACCCCCTCTGGTGATGGTAGCTGTAGCCAGACTTAGGGACAGCTAAGAGCAGGGATAGGCAATGTCGAGTTTTGCTCAAACACACCTGAACAAGGTAATCAGTGTCTTCAGGATTATTACGGTTACAGGCTGGCAAGTTTTTTGTGTTTTTCTTTTTTCTTTTTCTGGATTGGTACTAAGCTATGCAGGACACTCCAGGGCTGACGTTGCCTATCCCTGTCTTAGAGCATCTAGTAAACCAGGCTCAAATTTAGTGTGTGGTTGACATTTTGAAATATATAAATAACATTTTCTAACTTTTTTGTTTATGTTTCCAAATTAAATATGTATTTCATATTTCAGTGCAATTTTAGATATTGTATAAAAAATTACATTTAAAAAAAAATCCATAAAAATGCACTCTGACCAGTATGTGTTTTCTTAATGCACTGCATCATGTGCCCAGGCTAAAGGTTTAACGGATAGCCCCAGTGTTGTGCTTCAAAGCCTGTTGCTGTCCCTCAGAGAGCTGATCGAGGGGCCATACCCTTCAAGTTGTCTTGTTTACATTGCATTGTTTCCTTTACTTTAGCCCTGAGGACAAAGATAACCTGTTAAATTCCTTTGAGTGCCTCTGTTATAGAAGAGATCTGATAGTATGTAGGACATGTCTCATCTGTAGACATCCATCACTTGCATGAACTCTATGGCTCCTCTCACATATAGTAATGTGTGTGCTAAGCTTTATGAAGCTCTTAAAATAGCACTTGCCATACTTTCTCCATCCAGTGTTAATGAACCTCCTCCTTCCTGACTCCTCCTTTATTTAACAATTTCTGTTGGAGCCACTGCTTCATCTTGAGAAACAACAGGCACTTGTCACATCTCTCCTACCCTTCGAGTAGTTTTGTAATAGACTGTCCCTTGTCTGAAATGTGTTTTCTAGGTTTATTTCTATTGACAACCATTAGAAAAGGTAAGTCAACATCATGTTATCTACAGATTTTATTTAATTGTATTTATTTATTTGTTTCATGTACGTTAAGGCCCTGTTTGAACCTGTTTTAATAATGTCTGCTATGAGTTATTGTTATCTCAAGTTTTGTGATAATGACCTGCATAATTGTGGATTGTATTGCTGACATGTTATTTAGCTATCAATCCTCATAACTACATTAACCAGCACACCTAATCTTGACAAATGACAATTTATGTAGTGGTCTGCTAATGCCGGGGAAAAAAATGTTTTGTAAAGCGCACATAGTTTATACCATTAGTGACAATGACAATTTAGTTGTAAAATAACACAATGTGGCAGATGTTTAATTTGCACATTTTATTTATTCTATTTCTAGACTAATAGATTCAAAGTGGCACACAAGATTTTGAGAGATGGGAGAGCTTCATTCCTCATCATGTCCTTTCTGTTCAAAATAGAAAAAAAAGACAAAGCTGTAAGATTTGTTTATCTTATTAGAGAATATAATACATTTTGCTCATAAATATAATGTTTTAAAATTATTTTCCACATTTCCTTTCAAAATTTGATTGAACAGTAGGAAAATGGAGTTGCCATTAGCTCTGCTTCTCAAGGCTTTTTGAAGCAACATCATGTTATTTTCCACTTGAAAGTTATGAAATATTTTGTGGGTAGGTTTCCACAGTCAAATAGTTACTTAAAATTTGAGTTTGCTTTAGAGTTAATGTTAATGACAGTATGCACCACACCTGCCAAGTCCTTTAACATTTGTTTGAAACAACAAATACTTACCTTGGATCCAGTATCACGGCTCTTGGCTCTCAGTTTGTTGACCTGAGATTCAGCAATATCCGCCCTCTCCTCTGCCTCATCCAGCTCATGCTGTATCTTACGGAACTTGCCCAGATTGGCATTGGCCTGTTCCTCCTGTAAAAACATGAAGATATTTTCTCAAGTAATCCCAGGCAAAGAAACTAAGTCGCATTATTGGATACGCATCAAACTCTCATCAAGTTATTACTAACATTTAACTATGACTTTTGCCTCAATACTCTCCTAATTACTGCTTAATAATAGTTAGTTAATTGTTAAGTTTCAGTATTAGGTAGGATTAAGGGATGTAGAATATGGTCATGCAAAATAATGCATCAACCTTATTCATTAATTAAAGGGACTAAAATTTTGTGCAACTAATTTCAAACAAAGGTCGTTGAAGCAAATGTAGTTTATTCACCTGACATTGACATTTTAATAGCTTTTAACCCTTAAGTTGTGTTCGGATTTTCTTTTTCCCAAAAATGTTAATGTTATCGCCTTGTAGTAAAACTAACTGAATTCACTCAAATGGGGTATAACTACTTCCCAATTTATTTATTTTTCATAATATTTGTGCTTTGTTGGGATTTTTCCCTCACATTACACTTGTGGTGTTCCCGGTCAAAAATGACAGGCCTACAAAAAAAGCTTTTAAATATCTTGTGATGCTATATTATTACCAAATATTGGATTCAATCTTTTTGTCAACTCGTTTCTAACCCTTTTTGGCACTGATTGTTCGTAGCCCTCATTTATCTGACCGTATGCACCTCAGTCTTTATCTGTTTATCACACAAGGCCAGCCATTTTTGACTGGGAACACCAAATGTCTTTCAACACAGCATAAAGCATGATTAGATGCATACGTTTTTTTCTGAAATTATCTTAAACATACCGCCTCCTCAGCAGATCTCTTGTAGGATTTGACCTTCAGCTGGAGTTTGTCCACCAGATCCTGAAGACGTGCCAGATTCTTACGGTCCTCCTCAGTCTGCGTATAAAGTCAGGGTTGGGGAGTGACGGAATACATGTAACGTCGTTACGTAATCAGGTAACTGTAATTTTTTACAGTTATGTCAAAAAACAAAGTAATCACATTACAGTAAAAAAACATTTTGCAAAAAATGGGAATGCTATCAGAATTAAATGGTTTCAATTACAACTAAATAAATTAGTATTTAGTGATGCTGAAGGTGATATATTGACATTATAATGCTATATTGAAAGCTTGGATACCGGTTATATTCGTGGAGATATTCGTTGGGCCGCCAAATAAAAAAAACATTCTATTTAATTCCTTATGGGGTTGCAATCCGATGAGAAATAAATACTTAATGTGTTGATTTTTTATAAAGACACGGAATTCTCATTTCACAGTATAACACAATGAACTTGCGTTTTCATTCAAAGAAGTTATTTGCCTAGAGCAGCTTAATAACTTGATGGCTTTCTAAAAATTTTCACAATTACAAATAATTAACAATTAAAAAATTATTCTGATAAGAATGTGTAATCTTTCATCTGGCACTAATTTGCATACTCTCATTAAGCTACACAGTTGCGGGGTCCATCGTAAGCAGTGATGGAAGCAAAACTGATCCAAAATAAATTTCCAAAAGGATAATTAAAAACAAATAAGCAAGGAAAGAAAGAAAAGTACTGTGTGGGAGCATATTACTGAAATAGTTAACCAGGACGAATCAAGTGATGAGGCATGTGATATAAAACAGTCCTGCATCTATTTGACAATAAACTTATAAAGCCTATATCTAGCCTTTGCTTGGAATGAATGTATTTAATTTCTTGTGTGTGTGTGTGTGTGTGTGTGTGTGTGTTTTCAGGGAAGTTGCAATGATGGAAACAGTGACAATTGATGTTTTAAGGGAGTAAAGCCTGTGTTTAGGCTATTAAGGAGTTTTGCCAAAGAAGTAGGCTGCTTTTAAATTGACATTTAGCTATTTAAAGTAAAAGCTACTTTAAATAGCTAAATGTCAATTTAAAACCAGCCTACTTCAGTGTAATATGTTACCATATCAACATGCCTAAAACTGAGAATTAGAATTATTGTAATGTGACGATCTGGTGCAGATATCTAAATCAGAGAAAACCATACATTCGAGTGGGTAAAGTCAAATTCAGTTCAGCGCATCTAATTGCCAGCTGGTTCTGTTGCCAAACATGACTCACTCGAGCCACCTACTGGTGCTTGACCATCATTGTCATTAATATTGCTCGTTTTCTTTACGTTATTTACATATGTGACCTTAAAGGAATCCCAAAGTAATCAGATTACATTACATTATTTACTTTCACTGTGTGGTGCTTGAATTGCGTTACACTTTTTTTTAACTGTAATGTAATACTTTTTTTAAAGTAACCCTCCCAACTCTGTATATAGTCATACAGCATAAATTGACTATAATAGAGTCAATTTTATCATGCATAAATTGATTAATTGTTATAAAATCTTTCCATGATAAAAATATATTTTTGTGCCAAAGAAAGTGACCTGGTAGGTGAGCTCCTTGATGCGTCTCTCATATTTACGAACACCTTTCACAGACTCGCTCGCCTTTCTCTGTTCAAGCTCCACCTCATTTTCCAGTTCTCTCACCTAGAAAAATCCAAAACGATTTTAAACACACCAATTCTAAAGCCCTGGATACACATATTCATGAATAGCAACCAACACACAAATATAGAAAAATGCATTAAAAATAGAGTTTTAGAAACTTACCCTGGCCTCCAGTTTCTGGACCTGCTTCTTGCCTCCCTTCATGGCGATCTGCTCAGCCTCATCCAGACGGTGCTGCAGGTCCTTGATGGTCTGCTCCATGTTCTTCTTCATGCGCTCCAGATGAGCACTGGTGTCCTGCTCCTTCTTCAGCTCCTCTGCCATCATGGCAGCATCAGTGATGGCCTTCTTGGCTTTTTCCTCGGCATTCCTGCACTCCTGCACTGCCTCCTCAACCTCAGTCTGAAGCTGAGTATTATCCCCCTCCAGCTTCTTCTTCTGATTCAGCAGGCTGGTGTTCTGAACATGGACAATGTTGACATTCATGTAGTCTCTAGTTGATATTGATTCTAAGAATGGGGTTTTTATTTGTCTAATGCAGATGTGTCATACCTGAGAATGCAGGAGCTGAACTCTCTCACTGACATCCAGCAGTTCCTGCTCAGCCAGTTTCCTTCCTCTCTCAGTTTGTTCCACCAGGGATCTCAGCTCATCCAGTTCAGCCTGCTGCAGATTGTTGCGTCTCTCCACAATGGCGATGTTCTCTTTGAGATCATCATTACCACGAAGAGCGTCATCTAGTTGCAGTTGGGCATCCTGTGAAATAAAACTTTTACAGATTAAAAAACAGCAAAGCTATGTTCACCTAATCATTATAATATCTTGATTTGAAGATTGAACATACTTTGAGATGTCCATGAAGACCCTTGAGTTGCTTCTGGGCTTCTGATGCCTGTCTGTTAGCCTGGCTGAGCTGAATCTCCATCTCATTGAGGTCTCCCTCCATCTTCTTCTTCAGTCTGAGAGCTTCATTCCTGCTGCGAGTCTCTGATTCCAGTGAGCTTTGCAGGGTATCCACCATTCTCTGCTGGTTCCTCTTGGCTTGCTCCATCTCTTCATCTTTCTCAGCCAGCTTACGTTCAATATCAGCTTTGACCTGATTGAACTCCAGCTGAGCTCTAAGTATCTTTCCCTCTTCATGTTCAAGGGAACCCTGACAGATCATTTAATATAGTTATTTAAAAACATGTTCACTTATATTAACATAGCCTTACTTTAATCTTTTGAATAAAATTAGATATTTAGGTATACCTCAGCCTCCTCCAAAGCAGTTTGAATTTCAGCTTTTTCCTGCTCCAACTGTTTACGAATTTTCTCAAGCTCATGTATGTTTTTTCCACTCTCACCAATTTGTTCAGTGAGGTCAGCAATCTCCTCTGTTCATTAGGCAAGGTAATAATGGTTAATACAAGTTAAGATTTGTGTGATATTGATTTGGAGGAAAATATAAAAAGGTGTGCACATCCATAACCCAAATTAGGCTCAAGTGTAGGACAAAAAGACAACAATAAATGAACAAAGGGTGTTTTGCCTGATGATTAATACATTTTCGGAGCTGTAATTTCAATGTGCAAACAATTATTTTCTGTAAAGTTTATGAAATGTATGTGAAAGCCCAGATGACTAATAAATCAAGGGCACCTTGGAGGTTCTTGTTTTCTCTCTTCATAGTTTCCAAATGATCCAGAGACTCCTCATAAGAGTTCTTCAGTTTGAATAGTTCAGTACTCAGAGATCTGGCTTCCTTCTGGGAGCTTTCCAACTCGCTCTGAGACTCCTCGTATTTCTGCTTCCATTCAGCTAGGACCTGTTGAAAGAATCCGACTTTGATTACCATTGGAGCTGAATGAACACAAAGATTATTTATCTGTAAGGGTTTTATGCAATCACCTTGTCAAAGTTTCTTTGCTTCTTGTCCAGAGCAGCAGCAGCAGCATTGGATCTCTCCACATCCACCATGAGATCTTCAATCTCATTCTGCAGCCTGTGTTTGGTCTTCTCCAGAGAGGAGCATTTAGCATTGACAGCTTCCACAGCTTCTTCTGCATCTTGCAGACGTTGAGCAAGTTTCTTCCTACAAATATAACACAGAAGCATTACTTTAAAATGTTTTTTTTTTTTTTTTTACATATTTTTTTAATAAGATTGTAGGTTTTTCATACTTGGCATCCTCCAGCTCCTCAGTCCTCTGGATGGCATCAGTTTCATACTTGGTTCTCCACTGAGCCACTTCAGAGTTTGCCTTGGACAGACTACGCTGTAGCTCAGCCTTGGCTTCTTGCTCCTCCTCATATTGCTCCCTCAGCAGATCAGCATCATGACGAGAAGATTGAACTGCATGGGCCAGGGCATTCTTAGCCTGTGAGGATTAGGAATTTGCTGTTAACACTATACATTGGAATGCAAAGGACAGTTGGTAATAAATCCTTTAAAAAATAAACTATACCTTGATCTCCTCCTCTAGTTGTCTCTTGAGGTCTTCAATCTGCTGGGTGTAGGACTGCTTGCCTCTTGTTAGCTGAGAGACCAATGAATCCTTTTCTTCCAGCTGTCTAAAAAGCTCCCCTAGATAGAAGTATAACCAGTACATTACATAAAGTAGTGTGTGGTTGTCGCAGTTCTGTCACCCTTGTCTGGGTTTCTCTTGATTTAGTGACAGAGCTGTGCCACTCCTGGTTTGTCATGTGTTTGTTTAGTCTGGTCGGTTGTGAGCACATGGCTGTCATGTTATTTCCTTGTGCCATGTGCTCTCCTGTCTATTGTCTAACCCCGCCCATCTTGTTATCTCGTTATTGTTTTATTTCCCCCACCTGACTGCCTCGTTACCCTCTTATGTTTGTTCCCCTATTTAATCTCCCTGTGTTTGCAGTCCTGTGCTGGTTCGTTGTCCATGTTCCTAGTGTTTCCTGTATCCTGCCTGATTCTGTCTAGTTTTCCCCCACGAGGGAGTTTTTGTTGTAGTTTTGTTTTGTGTTATTTACTTAATAAATATACCCATTGTTTTGCACTTGAGTCCTCGCACCTAAATCCATCCGTTCCGTGACAGAACGAACCAGCCAAACTGAGGACTCAGCAAGCATGGGTATTTTCCTTTTCCCATCTCCCTGCCCCTCCGCTTATCCGATGGTGGAGAGACTCGACAAGCTCCTTTCACTGCGGCAAGGGGAAAGCAGTGTGAAGGAGCTTGCCTTCAAGTTCCTGTATTTTGCGGAGGGGCTCAACATTGGTGACACAGTGCTTAAGGATAGATTCAACACCAGCCTTAAGGAGCCTGTTCCTGCCTGGGAGATGGGAATGCTGGGGACACTATCATTCTGGCAGTTTGTGGGGTACGTTTACCATCGCGGATCCAGTGCAGACTGGGAGGGTGGTCTTCCGCCACTTGGGCCACCTCCCACTGACCTCACAAACTGCCATGTCCCCGGTCCTCCGATGACCCCTTTGGGGAGAGGGAGGAGGAAGAAAGGGTGTGACCCATCAGCCTCCTATCCAGTGGAGGCTGAAGGAGCTGCAGCACCCCCAGAGGCAGTTACTTTCTCATCGCCCCGCCAGCGCAGGAGGAGGAGGGCTCCTGATGCTTCCCTTCGGCCGGTGGTCCAGGAGGACCCAACTTCGACGGTCTCAAGGCCAGTAGTCCAGAAGGACCCGACTTTGGCGCTCCCAAGCCCGGGGATCCAGGAGGACCCGACTTCAGTGGTCCCAAGTCCGGTGATCCAGAAGGATCCGACTGCAGTGGTCCCAGAGCTGTCCTCTCTCCCTGCAGTGCTCTCAGAGGTGGCCAAGAAGCTCGTAGCACCAACACGCTCACGTAGACGGGGGAGGAGAGCTTCCGGCCAACTACAGGGTCCGGAGATGTTTCCGAAGCCTGCAGCCGACTCCTCGAAGCCCCTAGTAAAGCCTGCAGTTGAACCTCTGAAGCCTCCAGTGAAGTCTGCAGTCGAACCACCGATGCTTCCAGTGAAACCTGCAGCTGAACCCTCGAAGCCTCCAGGGAGGCCTGCAGCCGCGCCCAAGCGCCTCGCCCTGCCGGCGCCGCCCAAGCGCCTCGCCCTGCCGGCGCCGCCCAAGCGCCTCGCTCTGCCGGCGCCACCCAAGCGCTTCTCCCTGCCGGCGCCGCCCAAGCTCCTGGCCCTGCCGGCACCGGTCATGTTACAATTCAAGCCCGAATCTGTTCACGTTGTTCCTGCCATACAAGAGACTGTTCACCTCAGTTCTGCCGAGCCAGAGACCGCTCCCACCAGGTCAGCCATGCCAGTGTTTCCTAACAAGGTAGCCGCTGCCAAGCCGGGGTCTTTGGACAGTATGGTCGCTACCGAACCAACTTCTCCAGACGATATGGCCATGTCTGTTTCTGAGCCGGTGTCTTTTCCTGATCCGGGTTCTGTACCTGAACTGGTGTCTGCGCCTGAACTGCCTGGTCCACCCTGGCCACCTGAACTGCCTTGTCCGTCCTGGCCACCAGAATTGCCTGGTCCGCCTTGGCCACCTGAACTGCCTGATTCACCCTGGCCACCTGAACTGCCTTGTCCGTCCTGGCCACCAGAATTGCCTGATCCGTCCTGGCCACCTGAACTGCCTGGTTCACCCTGGCTGCCTGAACTGCCTGCTCCGCCATGGCCGCCTGAACTGCCTGCTCCGCCCTGGTTCTCAGTGAGGAATCCAGACCCGCCTGAGTCTCCCTGGTCCGTCCCGCCGGCACCACCCTGGTCCTCAGCCAGGAATGCAGACCCGCCCGTCCCTCCCTGGCTCAACCCTCCCGTCCCTCCCCTCTCTGTGTATGTGTTCTGATCTGCTTGTCTTGTCTGCTGTTTGGTCTAACACATTGGATGTTCCTGTCTTGTTTTTGGTGTCCCTCCTTGGGAACGCCAGGTGGCGTCCCTTTGAGGGGGGGTAGTGTCACAGTTCTGTCACCCTTGTCTGGGTTTCTCTTGATTTAGTGACAGAGCTGTGCCACTCCTGGTTTGTCATGTGTTTGTTTAGTCTGGTCGGTTGTGAGCACATGGCTGTCATGTTATTTCCTTGTGCCATGTGCTCTCCTGTCTATTGTCTAACCCCGCCCATCTTGTTATCTCGTTATTGTTTTATTTCCCCCACCTGACTGCCTCGTTACCCTCTTATGTTTGTTCCCCTATTTAATCTCCCTGTGTTTGCAGTCCTGTGCTGGTTCGTTGTCCATGTTCCTAGTGTTTCCTGTATCCTGCCTGATTCTGTCTAGTTTTCCCCCACGAGGGAGTTTTTGTTGTAGTTTTGTTTTGTGTTATTTACTTAATAAATATACCCATTGTTTTGCACTTGAGTCCTCGCACCTAAATCCATCCGTTCCGTGACAGTGGTCTTGTGCATTTGTCTAACAATACACAGGATTAAGTATTTCCTCATCAGAGTACATACCATTTTCAGTTTGTAGCTTAGCTTTTTGCATGGTAAAATCATTGATGCTGCGTGTTCCTTCTTCGTATTTTGTTCTGTATTCAGACATCTGGTCCTCAAGGGTCCTGCACATTTTCTCCAAGTTTGCCTGTATAAGTTTTAAATAAGAAAGAAAAAAAGTTAAAGGCAAACATTGAATGAATAAGCAGTTATGGCATTCTTCCTAAGAACACCTGAAGTGAGGAAAACCAATTAAAAATTATGATTTGGAAACAAGAATTCATCACCTTGGACTTTGCAAGCTGCTCCATGTTGGAGACCACATCGTCCAGTTCCAGTCTGAGTTCACTCTTCTCTTTCTCCAGCTTCTGCTTCACTCTCTGGAGGTTGTCAATCTGCTCCCCCAGATCAGCCACACTGTCAGCATGTTTCTTCCTCAGTGTAGCCGCAGTGGACTCATGTTGCAGAGTGGACTCTTCAAGGTCTCTGCGCAGTTTCTGGAACTCAGCTTCACGTTTCTTGTTCATCTCAATCTGGGCAGCAGTGGCTCCACCAGCCTCCTCCAACCTCTCACTGATCTCCTCCAGTTCTCTGGACAGATCAGCTCTCTGTTTCTCAACTTTAGCACGAGCAGCTCTCTCAGCCTCCAGCTCTTCCTCAAGCTCTTCAATTCGGGCCTGGAAATGTGAGGAAAGCCAAAGTTGAATTAGACAGAATTCCTAATTGTCTACATTTTTTAAGAATCATACATTTTACCTGCAACTCCTTCAGTTTCTTCTGGAGTTGGGCTGCCATTGCCTGCTCATCTTCAATCTTGCTACTGAGCTGGTTGATCTCAAAATCCTTCCTGTGTTGCAGAACATATTTGATTAAAAGTATTAATAAGGATTCAGATTGTGAGCTGTATTCTTGAATAATGATTGCACCCTCTGGAAAACACACTTTTTAATCCTCTCTTCCATTTGCTGTTTGTCATTTTCCAGATCCATTACGCTCTCTTGGGTCAACTTTAAGTCTCCCTCGAGCTTCCTCTTTGCCCTCTCCAGATCCATACGAAGCTTCTTTTCCTGTTCCAGGGAACCCTCAAGCTGGAAGGACAATATTTTGTTTAGCATTGTAAATGTCACCCTTTTCATTTACAATAGAAATGTTAAGAATACTTCTCACATCATCCACTTGTTGCTCCAGCTTGGCTTTGGCTTTGGTGAGTGTGTTGACTTTGTCTTCCTCACTCTGGAGGTCATCCAGCGTTTGCTGATGGGCCTCCTGAAGAGCTTTCTTCTCCTTGGTCAGCTTAGCGATGATCTCATCCAAAGCTGCCATCTCTTCTGTCAGGTTTTTAACCTGTAGAAATGTGTCATTGCATCAAGGGAATCTTAACTCACCATTATAGCATCACTAACAGGTTCAGTGCTGAAAACTGACCTTATTCTCAGTGGCATGTTTCTCTTTCTCCACTTTGGCCAGAGTGAGCTCAAGATCATCAATGTCCTTCTTGAGCTCAGAGCATTCATCCTCCAGCTTTCGTTTCTTTGCAGTCAGCTCAGAATTCATCTCCTCTTCATCCTCCAGTCTCTCAGTCATTTCTTTGACTTTGGCCTCGAGCTGGATCTTATTCTTGATCAGACCCTCACATCTCTCCTCAGCATCACAAAGATTATCTTGCTCCTGTTTACAGGTACAAAAAATGACATATGTCTTTGAATAATTAAATCAAAAGGATAGTTGTATTTTATTCATGAATTCATAAAATCATAATCTTACAGCTTGGACTTGGAGTTGCAGGTCATTCTTCTCTTGGAGAAGGGAAACCATCTTTTCCTCAAGCTCTTTTCTGCGGGCTTCAGATTTGGCATAAGCCTCCTTCAACTTCAGGAATTCTTCCTTCATGTTGGCCATTTCTTTCTCCGACTCAGCAGATCTCAGCAGAGGCTTGATCTTGAAGTAGAGCTTCATCCAGGGCCAATTCTTGACACCCATGAAGGCACGTACATTCCACTGGATCACGAGCAAGGCATCTCTGTAATATGACACAAAAAATATATATATAATTCATTTAAAATGTACTAGTGGAATTATTTTGGAATTTAATAGCCTAACGCGTGTGATCAACAACCTACCTGCGTTCAACAATTTTTTGGAACTCAAGTCTTGCGAGATGACCACGAGCTCTAGCCTGGATATTTGTGATGATGAGAGCAAGACGATCATCTCGCATCTCTTCAAGAGTACCCAGCAGACCAGCCTTGAAGAACACCTTAGGGAGTAAAAAGGGTTTCTTATTTAGCCTTACATTGCACAAGACATAATTACATGCACTTGTTTTTGTATTTAAACTCTTACAACCTGAATTAGATCATCTACTAGGGTACCTTTGTATGTCCAAATCTGTACTGTTGGTGATCGATTTCCAAAGAGCCTAATAATTTCTCAGCTCCTTTCCTGCTGTCAATGAACTGACCTTCTGGGATGGCAGCAGGGTTAAGGATACGGTATCTGTTGTTGAATAAAGTGTAAAACCATCTTCATTTTGTTTCTGACAATAATAATATGCCATTTAAAAAAAAGTATCGTACTGTAAAACAAAGGGGTCAAGAAATGTCCCAAAACCCATATGACTTTTTGTGTGAATCATTATTTTCAGCAATTTGTCCAAAGACCCAAGTAAATCACAAAACCAAATGAACAAAACATTCTGAATGGGAATAATATTCAATATGAATATTTGCAAAAAATCTACTCTGGTTGTATTATTTGTGGATGTTTTTGACCCAAGTGTGACTTTGATGTCTTGTATTCATAAATGAATGTACCTCTGCTTGAAATCTCCATACAGGATCCTGTTGGGGAATCCCTTCCTGCAGATCCTGATGCCCTCCAGCACACCGTTACAGCGCAGCTGGTGCATGACCAGAGGATTCTCCATCGCCCCAGGAGTCTTGGTCTCATTGGGGATGATGCAGCGCACAAAGTGAGGGTGAGTTGACCTTAAGTTGGTCATCAGCTTGTTCAGGTTCTCCTGTGGATAGACATTATCCATGAATCTGACCATTTATGTATTTTAGATTATGCTATTTAAAGAAAATTAGAAACCAAGCTATACTAAATAATACAGTTCATTATGAATCAGCCTGGAAACCACTCTATATTTTACCCTGTGGAGGGCAGACACTGTCTGAAAAGAAGAGCCCTTTTTCTTCTTCTCCTTTCCTTTGCCACCTCCTCCCTCTGCTGCTGTTGAAAGAAAAAAATTCTTAAAATAAACCTTGCAATCCTTACTTGTCTCAATTAGATGCTTTTGCACCATCAGGCCAAACCATTCTCATTGCTTAACCGTTTAGGACCTGCATGGTTACACATTTGGCTAAGCATGCAGAAGCTTAGCCAAACATGCTGATAATTCCAGGTCGAGAATGGTTTGTAAGTGTGCTGTGTTGAACCATGCTCAAGTGGAAATATAATTGGAACCATTCCTTGCCATTTTTCCAGAACCATTTGGCCCGACTGTTGAAAAATGGCTAATGATTTGACACACCTGAGTCAGCGCCAGCATAATTAGCAAACAGCTGAGACAGAAGTTTCATGGTGGACTTCTGATAGAGGCCAACAACAGTCTCATTAAGAGGGTCCTTGTTCTTCACCAGCCAGTTATTGATGTTGTAATCCACAGTGCCAGCGTAGTGAACCAGGGAGAAATGAGCCTCTGGTTTTCCCTTGACAATCCTGGGCTTCTGGAAGTTGTTGGATTTCCCCAAGTGATTGTCATAAAGCTTAGCTTTAAATGTTGCATCACTGGCTTTGGGGAACATGCACTCCTCTTCAAGGATGGACATGATACCCATGGGCTAGCAAACAATAGATTAAAGGGTTTCAAATTAGCTTAGCAGTATTGATCCAATACCTGAGAGATTTAAAAATTCAAATTTAAAAACTCACTTTTTCAATGAGATCAATACAAGCCTGCAAGTCCATGCCAAAGTCAATGAACTCCCAATCAATGCCCTCCTTCTTGTATTCCTCTTGCTCCAGCACAAACATGTGGTGGTTGAAGAACTGCTGCAACTTCTCATTAGTGAAGTTGATGCACAGCTGCTCAAAGGTGTTGAACTGCAGGTGGAATATAACGTATAATCACAATGGCAAAGTAACAAAGAACCAAAGGTCTTTAACAACAATAATCAGGTGATTTCAGCTTACATCAAAGATCTCAAATCCAGCGATGTCCAGCACACCAATGAAGTACTGGCGAGGCTGTTTGGTGTCCAGGGATTGGTTGATTCTCACAACCATCCAGAGGAACATCTTCTCATACACTGACTTTGCCAGAGCTCCAATAGAGTAGTACACCTGTCCGATAGACATTAAAATGTTACCGGATAATGTGTTTTTATGGTTATGTGAACAGTATGTTATTTCATGATGTAGTCTCCACCTGCTGGACATTCTGTCCCTTGGTGACCCACTCATTTCCTACTTTGACTCTTGGGTGGCACAGAGCCTTGATGAGATCAGCAGAGTTCAGGCCCATCAGATATGCAACTTTGTCAGCATCTGTCATCAATTAAAGAAGATGGTTGATGGTAATGAATCTTCTATTAACCACTAACTGTATGCATTATGTCAGCATTTTATCCTAATACTGACCCTCAGTCCCATCAGCCTCGGCCTGTTCCTCTCTTTGCTTCTGCTTGAACTTCATGTTGCCGTAGTGCATGACAGAACCAGTCAGCTTGTAGATGCTGTTCTTCTCCTCTTGGGTGAAGCCCAACACATCAAATGCTTCCTACAGCAAATTAATTTAACATGATAAATGTGTCATATTCTTGTACTTTCAGTAAAAATGAATCTTTAAGGGCCAGTTGTTCAAAACATTTAATCTGGGTCAAAATGATCCGGATTTGGAAATCCCATTTTTTCCTATCCAGGATCAGGTCTTACTTTTATGCCGGTTTTTCAAAGCAGCATTTGACTGGATCACCCTGATCCAGACACACAGTTTTCAAGATTACCAAATCCGGATTACCAGTGCTCTAAATGGGACAACATATCACAATG
Source organism: Pimephales promelas (assembly GCF_988280905.1). Taxonomy (NCBI): domain Eukaryota; kingdom Metazoa; phylum Chordata; class Actinopteri; order Cypriniformes; family Leuciscidae; genus Pimephales; species Pimephales promelas. The sequence goes on along the minus strand of NC_142790.1, from coordinate 29,156,455 downwards.
TGGGCTACCAGCTATGTAAAGAACAGGTAGAAGAGCCAACATGGGGTCACTGTAAGTGTTTCTTATTTTGAGACAAAAAACAAATGGGGACAAGATAATTTTTATTTTATTTTTACTTTACTACTAAATAGCTTAATTGTTAGCCTATGTCTAATTTATCACTTTTACAACGGTTGCACAAATCAAGTGCAAAATATAAATAAAAGTATATACACTAAATGATACAAATGGATTATTTGACCAATTTTAAAGTTTTACTACACTTTCTTCCTGAAATCCACCTTGAAATCCTACCCCCTGTTGGGATCAGGATAATCCTGTTTTTTTGGATCAAAGTTATCCAAATCCCACTGACAAGTTTTGAACAGCACAAACTGAAGGTTTGATCCAGATTAAAACTAGGATTGGATTCCCTGATCTAATCTGATTTCAGATTCCTTTTGAACAACCCATTTTCAAGATTTGATCCAATCCGATAACCAAAATCCGATCAGCTTACCTTTGAACAACTGGCCCTAAAATATAAGATCAAAATGTATTCATGGTAATTTGTAGCTATTTCAGATAACACACGTCAGTGGCCATCAGCTCATCGGCATCAACGATAGAGGCCACTTGTGTCTCTCCTTGAGAGATGAAGGCGTAATCATAGGGGTTTGCTGTGATCAGCAGCATCTCTGAGAGACAGGACACAGAGCACTTAGACATCATGTTATAATGCATTTTCAAGCAAAATTATAGATGTTTATAGATGCTCACCTAAAAGTTCTGGTTTCTTCTGAGACAGGATCTGGTAGAAGATGTGGTAGTCTCTCTCAGCCTTGAGCTGGAAAGTCACACGAGACTTCTCCAAAAGGTCTGTTCGTAGAATTCACAAAATAAGCATTGAATCTAAAATTGGACATTCCATAGACTTATTTTGTTTTATATACAGCTAATGGTAAATGCAATAAACTATTTGAAAATTTATATTATTAAATGGATTGTATTATGTTGCAGATGCAAATAAATACGTTCCCAAATGTCCCAGATTTAACTAACTTCTGGGTACAAATTTGTCACAAAATATGCTAATCCCTAAAGTAGGTACACACACACACAAATCACTGAATATGCCTCTTAAAAGATAAATCAGTAAATTAAAGATCTTTCTTACAAGTCTCAATGTCCGCAGATGCTAGCTTGCCGCTGGCAGCAAAATGGATTCGGATAAACTTGCCCTGTTCGAAAGAGGATATTGTCTTTAATTGCTGTGGAACAAAATCTACAAAATGATAATTATTTGTAACTTCAATCATTGTCCACTCACAAAGCGAGAAGAGTTGTCATTCCTGATGGTCTTGGCATTCCCAAAAGCCTCGAGAGCAGGATTACACTGGATGATTTGATCCTCCAGAGTACCCTAGAAAACACAATATTAGAAATGTGTTTATGGTGAATGACAAATAAAACAAAACGACACTCCAATAATTTTGTGTTTGAGTTCAGATCTCCTCTGTTTACCTTCTTTTCACTGGTGTCCTTCTTTGAAGGACTAGCAGCAGCAATGCTCGCAAAGTACTGAATGACTCTCTTGGTGTTCACAGTCTTTCCAGCACCAGATTCTCCACTGTCAACAGAAAGCAATCTTAGGCAGAGCATACTATACATTGTCTTTGCAGCCAATTAAAAAGAATATGTTCTTACGTGATAAGAATTGACTGGTTTTCTCTATCTGCAAAATAAAAGCAATGTTTTGTTAGAAAATGGATTTCATGGATATTGGTTATTTATTTCTCCAGCAATGTAATATGAATGCAGTAACAATTTGTATAATTACTGTATGTTCATTAGACGCACCTGACAGCATGTACTGATATCCATTGTCAGAGATGGAGAAGATGTGAGGAGGAGCTTCACTCCTCTTCTTGCCTCTGTAAGCAACAACGACTTCCTGGTTGTACACTGGCAGCCACTTGTAGGGGTTCACAGTGACACAGAAGAGCCCAGAGTAGGTCTGTAAGAGATTCACAGAAGGTTTAGATCTGCTCATGCAAGATAAAGAGAACATGTGAGTGTTTTAAGACTCGACTCACGTAGATCATCCAGGCTGCGTAACGCTCTTTGAGGTTAAACAGCACAGCGGGCTCGTGCAGGAAGGTGAACATCGCCATGTCCTCGATTTTATCGAACTTTGGCGGGTTCTGGGGGTGAACATCAGCCTCCTTCACAGTGACTGTCTGTGGGAACATGAGATTTTTGTCAAAATCTATGCATATTCATTTATGTGCACCATGTTTTCATTTATGTTTATTTAAGCAGATTATTATCCAAAATAACTTAAAAATGAGAATAATAGTTATATCATTAGAATGCATTAGATGGTGATGAGAAAAAAAAACTCAGACAATGATGCATTTCAATCAAATGATTCAAATACATAATTTCAGAAAATGCAACATTATTATGTTTTTATATGACGTCATACCACTGCGTTGCCATGGCGCGAAATGCAAATGGAGGGCAGGAAGTGATTTGCTGTATTTAGAAAGCACTTTAACAAACTCAAATGCCTATGTTTTGCGTTGTTTATCGTTACTTAAATCGATCAAACCACAAGGAGTTTTTATCGTGTACCAAAAGTTGTTGTTCATAAGGGAGGAAATGCAAGAAATTGACCCAAAAAACTGAAAAAACGGCTTACAAACCAACGTCTGCCATCTGGAGGAGCCGAATGGGGAAAATGCCCGTGTGTGTAACGTTAGTGATCACTTCGTCAAAGGTGAGTTAATACAACTTAAGTGGCTATGTTTTTGTAACGTGTAATGTTTCCGAACTTTGCAAAGTCAAAGTATTTCTGCAAGACGAGTTAGTTGCTGATATCTACTGCCTCGATGGCTGGAAAATCTTTCAGTTCAGTTGAAAAATCGCTCCTCTTCATAACGTAAGGATCACGTCTAACATATGTTTAATTTTTTGTTTATTTCTTTCTCTTGTAATAGCGTGTAAAGTAGTACAATACGGACTTTCCTCCATCTCGTCCATTGCGCACTTCACTCCCTGCCCTCCATCTGAATTCCGCGCATCATCATAATCACGTGACTGAAACCCAGCTATTGTTATTTTCCTTTTTGTAATTATTCATTAGTTATTCCAAAATAAATCAGCCCTTATTTTAAACTTGCGAGTTCATAACTAGTCTCTCATTTAACAAAATGAATTAAACCACTGTAAGTTACAGCTATAGTTAAGAACCATCTGATTAATCACAATGCCACTGCTTACACTTATTAAAACTCACCGTTCCCTTTGAAGTCTCACATGTGACTTTATCACCATCTCGGCTGATAATAGATGCCTTGAGATACTCCTCTTCAGCATCAGGAACAAAACATTCTTTCTTCATGTCGAAGGGGCGCGTTTGGGCCTCCAGTCGCTCCTTGTCTGATTTCCTGAGGAACGGAGCAGCAGCTCCAAACTCCGCCATCTGAGCATCCCCCATTGTTCACCCTTCTGTCGGATTTCACAAAAACTTTATTTGACACAATAGTAATGTATGAAGTGACATGACTAGTACACATTCGGTTTCAAATCATTTTAAGTAAATGAACAATACCCTGTTGAGCAAGATTGAAGTGTACTCACTTTTGCTGTTGTGGTTTCCAGAGACTAATGGTTCAAAGATCTAGTTCCACACAAAAGAAAGAAAATTATGTCAACAATGTCAAGTGATACTATACAATTAGTAAAGAACTCTTTGATTCAAAGTTCATTTCTAATATGTGTATAAATCAATGTGCCTTCCAACTTACCGCACAAAAAGAAAGATAATGATGACACAATTGAAAACATGTCCTCCTCTTTTTATAATGCAATTGTTCTCTAAATATGGTAGTTGGCATCACACAAAGCTTCCAGCTCGCTCAGTTTGGTCTGGAAGGACGGGTTGGGTATGCTGGGTAGAGGTGGGGGGCAGTTTATTGTGGCATGGAATATCTTTCCTGTCAGGCTCAGAGTTAATAATGGTTATTGAGTATCAAAAATAAATGTTAGAAAAATATTGAAATATCACAAACCCACTGTATGCCTGAAACACATTAAAGAATTGAATAAGATATAAAAGGGTCTGTTGCAACAAATTTAATTAAAAATAAAACATAAAATACCTGACTCTTTCAAATACTGATCACTACAACATCATAGTTTGCGTTTAACAACGATTCTGTAAAATAGTATTTACCTTAATACTTAATTTGTAACTCAATAAAAGATTATTGTTAAATATCCATAACATACGATGAAAGCATATTCTGTGGACTGCTATTAAAACATTTATAAGGTTATTCGGTAACACTTTACAATAAGGTCTGTTAGTTAACTACATTAGTTAATATGAACTGCACATATACAGCATTTATTGATCTTTGTTAATGTTAATTTCAACATTTACTAATATTTTATTTAAATCTTGTTAACATTAGTTAATGCACCGTGAACTAACATGAACAAACAATGAACAGCTGTATTTTTATTAACTAACGTTAACAAAGATGAACAAATACAGTAACAAATGTATTGCTCATGGTTAGTTCATGTTAGTTAATACATTAACTAATGTTAACTAATGAACCTTATTGTAAAGTGTTACCGGTTATTCATATTAGGATAATGACCCATCATACCATTGATCAGCTCTACCAATCTTGATTGTCTTTTTTCATGAATAAACAAACACTTGATTGATCTTGATTGATACTGTGAAGCAGCTTTGATACAATCTGTATTGTGAAAAGCGCTAAATAAATATATTTGACTTGACTTGACTTGATAAGATTACAAAATGTAAGTAAATGGCCTGGACTAACTTTGGATAATCTGCAGTTCTTTCTCTTGTATAGAGGTTCATCACTGATGCTGTTCCTGTGGTTTCCACTAGAGGCCTCACCGGATTAACAGTTATTGAATGAGCTTGGACAAGGTCAGTGTCTTGCTGGTGTGAATATTTCAGTTTGTCCTGTATTAGTAATGGATCATTTGTCTTCTTCGCTGTACTCTTGACATTCTTATTGAGTGCCTCTTCTTGATTGAGAGGAGCAGCTTGCATGATCTACCCGAGTACATCCATTATTGGAGAGCAAATGAACTTTCTGAACTTTTCTGCTCACTACTTTTGTATAAATAAATACACCTTTAAAACACCTGATACAGATCAAATTGCAGAGTAGCTAGACTAACAGCCTAAAACCATTGTAACCTCAAGACCTTGCAAGCTGATAAGTTGGGGTCAAGACATTCATATGCTAATATCTTGTCACTTCACACATGCTGCCATGTGTGTATTTAATATGAAGGGTGTTAATTATGAACCTCCTAAGATGTGAGATTCTTTAAAGGGATACTCCACTTTTTTTGGAAATAGGCTCATTTTAGCACTCCCCCAGAGATAAACAGTTGGGTTTTACCATTTTCGAATTTTTTTTCCAAATTTTTTTTTGATATTTAGAAGAATATCAGTAACCAGACAGTTTCTGGTCTCATTGACTTCCATAGTATATTTTTTTCCTACTATGGAAGTCAATGAGACCAGAAACTGTCTGGTTACTGATTTTCTTCTAAATATCAGATAATCGGCTAAATGGATTAAAAAACGGTAAAACTCAACTGTTTAACTCCGGAGGAGTGGTAAAATGAGCCTACAAAAAAGTAGAGTATCCCTTTAAGGGTTTATAAATGGTCACAGTTCTTTCATTTGTATGGCTACTGGAAATGCAAAGACTGAAAACGACTATTGTTTTTTGATATTACCTAAAAATGTTTTGTGTAATGAATCTAAAATTCTAATTCTTAGGATTAAGCATTTAAAAAGTATAAAGTTTTTTTTTTTTACATTCATGAAGTGGATTTGGACAATGAACTAAACCTGTTAGTGCCAATCAAACAACAAAAGACATACCTTTACCTCTGCTTCTGTGACTTTTATTTTGTCTTTCTGTTTGTCCTTGGGTATAAAGATAACGGTGTGAAATTCTTCCCGAGTGCTTCTGGCCGGTTGAGGACAGCTCGGCCCACATGTTGAAATCTGGAGTGAAGCAGGTGCTGTATTTGCAAAGGCCTCCATGCACATAAAAAAGAGCGTCTAGTTATAGATGTTGGCACACTTGTTGTTTGCATTGTCTTAACTCTAGCCCAACAGAGGGAGAACAGAAGGTGGATGCTATTATTAGCTTTCTTTTATAAAGATGGTCAGGGTCCTCTTCTCTTTTTGTTACATCTAGGAAATGTCTGTAATTGAGCAATTATGGTAATACAGGATAGCTCAAATTGTCCACATATTCAGTCTCCATTTTTAATAAATAGATAGAATTATAGAACATTTTCGTCAAATTGAAGATTTTTCAGATAACCAGTCATGTTTGCTTCACCTTGTTTTCACAGTAAAAACTGTCGGCAAAAGATTCAGCCGTTAAGGCATTTTATAACATGAATCCTATATGGTATCATTTAAAGCGGCAGCATAGTTGGTTTCCTCCTCTTCTCTCCATTCTCAGCTGTTCAGGGTTGACTCTACCTTTAATCATCTGTCCATCATTGACCTGCTCATTACCTTGAATTACATCTACAATTTCCAGCACAGATACTAATCTTGCCCTAAATCTTACAAAAGGAACCTCAGAGCTCATCTGTTTAATGTGTGAAATGAGTTGAAAATCATCTTAAGCATTTGTTTTCATGTTAGATGTATGGTTACAACTTTGTATGAACACTGTTTTAGATTAGGGTCAAAAAACAGATAAAAAAATGTGTCACCACACCCACACATATTATGAGCAAGGCATCTAGCCTAAGAAAGTCCAAATGAGAAACATTGTGTTCTTCCAATTGAAAGGTAAGTTTTCACTTGTATTTTTTTGGTAATATTTAATTCAGTGCTTTGAATCATTCAATCTAAAAAGACTATGTTGGACTTCACCAAAGCATCATAAAATCTTGATTTGAAGATTTCTCATACTTTGAGATGACCGTGAAGACCCTTGAGTTGCTTCTGATGCCTGTCTGTTAGCCTGACTGAGCTGAATCTCCATCTCATTGAGGTCTCCAATGGTGGACTTCTGATAGAGGCCAACAACAGTCTCATTAAGAGGATCCTTGTTCTTCACCAGCCGGTTATTGATGTTGTAGTCCACAGTGCCAGCGTAGTGAACCAGGGAGAAATGGGCCTCTGGTTTACCCTTGACAATCCTGGGCTTCTGGAAGTTGTTTGATTTCCCCAAATGGTTGTCACAAAGCTTAGCTTTAAATGTTGTTAAAAAATTCTATTTCAGCTTCCTTCAATAGAAGACAGGAAAGAAATTTGTACCAAACCATTTACATGATTACAGTAGTGATCACAACCCTAATTATAATGCATTACAGTTAGGGTTGGGATCACTTCTGTAATCATTTAAATATTTGTAACACAGAATAATGTGTTTTTATGGTTATGTGAACAGTATGTTATTTCATGATGTAGTCTCCACCTGCTGGACATTCTGTCCCTTGGTGACCCACTCATTTCCTACTTTGACTCTTGGGTGGCACAGAGCCTTGATGAGATCAGCAGAGTTCAGGCCCGATCATTTATCAGCATCTGTTGCCAAAAAATAGAATTAGAATAGAATGGTTGATGTTAAAGGATTAGTTCACTTTTTAAAAAAACTTTTGCTGATAATTTACTCACCCCCATGTCATCCAAGATGTCCATGTCTTTCTTTCTTCAGTCGAAAAGAAATTAAGGTTTTTGATGAAAACATTCTAGGATTTTCTCCATATAATGGACTTCAATGGGAACCAAACCGTTCAAGGTCCAAATGAGAGTTTCAGTGCAAACTGTTCAAAGGGCTTTAAACGATTCCAGACGATGAATAAGGGTCTTATCAAGCGAAATGATCACTCATTTAATAAATAAATAACAAAGTTTAAGTTTTATAAGCTCAAATGCTCGCCTTGCTCTGTTCTTTGATGAGCGTTTGTGACTCTCCTGTTCGAACTCGTTCTTCAAAATGAACAAATCTTTTAGTCATGACTCGAAGGGTCCTTGATAAGACCCTTATTCGTCGTCTGGTGTCGTTTAAAGCCATTTGAAGCTGCACTGAAACTGTCTTTTGGACCTTGAACTGTTTGGTTCCCAATTAAGTCCATTATATGGAGAAAATCCTGGAATGTTTTCAACAAAAACCTTAATTTCTTTCTGACTGAAGAAAGAAAGACATGGACATCTTGAATGACATGGGGGTGAGTAAATTATCAGCAAAAGTTTTTTTAAAAAAAAGTGAACTACTCCTTCTTTGCCTTTGCATTCAATAAATTAAATATTTTAATGCCCTTGTGTGTCATGTCAGCATTTTATCCTAATACTGACCCTCAGTCCCATGAGCCTCGGCCTGTTCCTCTCTTTGCTTCTGCTTGAACTTCATGTTGCCGTAGTGCATGACGGATCCAGTCAGCTTGTAGATGCTGTTCTGCTCCTCTTGGGTGAAGCCCAAGACATCAAATGCTTCCTACAGCAAATTTACAGTGCATTGCATGGCATGTTATACAGACTTCAGCTCTAAACCTTGTGAAGCCAGTATCTACAAATATATGGTTGTTTTGGATAACACACATCTGTAGACATCAACTCATCAGAATCATCAATAGAGGCCACTTGTGTCTCTCCTTGGGAGATGTAGGCTTAACCATAAGGATTTGCTGTGATCAGCAGCATCTCTGAGAGGATAAAAAGATGTTTTAAAAAATACAATAAAAGTACAATATTTTTTCTCATCACTTGTGATTTTGCTTACCAGAAGTTCTGTTTTCCTAGTCAATTCGTTCATTTAATGAACCAAATGACACACAAAAAAAGATTCGTTTATTTTGATGAACGACTTCGAACAGGAGAGTCACGAACGCGCATCACAGAACAGAGCAAGGCGAGCATTTGAGCTTATAAAACTTAAACTTTGTTATTTTTTTTTTTTTAAATGAGCGATCGTTTCGCTTGATAAGACCCTTATTCATCGTCTGGAATCGTTTAAAGCCCTTTGAACAGTGTAGTTTGCACTGAAACTGTCTTTTGGACCACGAATAGTTAAAAGTGTTGATAGTTAATGTGATTTTCTACAGTCTGCAAACTTGAGAATATTTCATACATCCACTGAAAATCACCAAAATACCAGCTGCGCGTACAATGCAACATTTATAAGTGTGGCTTAAGTCTATAAATAATGTAAGACTTCTAGGATTTGGATGAGTAGGATTACTAATAAATTGATAACTCTAGTGCAGTCAGTGATGTTGAGTGTCTGTCAGGGTCACTTACCTTTGCAGTTCAACTCCTCTGACACTGATGCTTTACTGTCCTAGAGTCAAACAATTAAGAATAATTTATTAGTCAAACAATTATTAACTATTTATTTCATATCAAATATTATGTTACATTATAGTTAATAATGACTTGAAAAACATATTTGAAAAATCTCTCTATGCATAAGATGTTATAAAGTATGAGGTGTCCCTGAAGGCTTACCGTTTGATGCTACGATAGAAACTTGTCTGAAGCCATAGACTCTCCACCCTTTTTATATTGTAAGAGGTCGTCTATATATGGTTGCAGGAATTTTCTGAAGCATGTCAGTGTCTGCGTTCGGTTAGGATGCATATGGGATGGGTGTCTGCTAGAGGCAGGTGTATGTTTTAAAAAAGGTATAATTAATGCCGGTAAGGATAGATGAACTTTCATTCAACTTATTTATGCTCCAAATTAGTAAGGTAAGGGGTTTAAGGAGAAATATTAAGATGGCATAACTGGTGTAATGCAAAGGAAACTGGAAAGTTGCTGAAATCTCAATCCTGCTGCTTTTTACCATTGTGTTAACCTATTAACCAATCATAACTATTTTTATTTATTTGCATTGTCTGATAACTGACCAGCAAACAGCTGTTGGCTCAAAGAAAATGCATCTCATTGTTTGCGTCATCTGTTCCTTGCTCAAGGACAAGCCAAGTGTCATTTCACTCTGTCCATCAAAGATGCTTTATACCCATTCGAGCAGCCGCAACAGAATATAAGGGCCAAGGTCAGTTTACAGTTGGTGGCATCGCTTCACTCGGGCCTTCATCGCTGACACGCCATTGTTCCTTTGCCTTCACACTTGAGGACAAAGATAACCTGTGAAATTCTTGCTGGCTGATTCTAAATGATTGAGGAGAACAGCTTGTCTTTCTCCAACGGGCGGCGTATATTAATGTACACGCGACCTCTCCTCAATGTGAACTTAATATTCATCAAAGGAACTGTGTTTTTATTTGTCCAGTTTGCCAGACTATTCTTACTTTTTTATATCAGCAGCAACCCAAAACCCAGGTTATCTAGAACATAGGTCATTCAACTAGACCACATTTTCCAACTGAATCGTCCGCTGAGTTCAGATCAGAAACAAAGGCCTAAAAGTGTAAAGCCTCTACAATAAGTTCATCCTCGGTCACATTTAACAATACAGTGTCAATTGTAAAAAACCTCACCCTTAGTTGCGTATATAGTTGTGAATTTAAATGAATAGTTCACTAAAAATCATCACTTACCCTCACCTTGCTCCAAGACCTGTATGCATTTCATCCTTCTGTGGAAAACAAAAGAGAATGCGGTATTTATAAGAACGCTGGTGTACAAACATCATTGGACCTCGTTGACTTTAATTTTATTTAATAAAAAACACACTGACAAATGGTGCGTTCTATTATTCATCCGTCTCGGAGATCAGAATCGGACGACAGACATTGCCTAGCAACACGCCCCCTTTCCTCGGATTTCTCCTCTCGGACGTCGGACAACCGTGAGGACACCGAGCAAGAATTCCGTTTCGGAATTCAAGATGGCTGCGCCCTGTGACTTGTAAGAATGAATTGTTTTCATTGTTTTTGAACCGCTTTGGTATTTTAAATGACGGTTATAATCACTCGTATTACTGCGTCCCCTGGAATCGGTTGATGTGAGTGCAATTACTGACGTTGCTAGCGTTGCTAACAGAAGATTAACATGAAAAACATTAATAAAGTGAACATTTTCAAGTTCAAATGGCTGCGTTTTAATAAGGTGTAGTCATAATAATTGTTTTTTTAATGTAAGTGCATGGTACTCGGCCAGTGCTACCATTATAACAGCTTTCCGGGTGGCGTCCATTTTTTTCTCCGACTCGGACGCGCAAAACAAATAGAACGCTTGAAGTGTGGACGTGACGTCAAAACCGAGGTCCGAGTCGGTTCGTTTGCTATAATAGAACGCACCATTAGTATGTCAAAAAAAGTTTTTTTTTTTTTTTTTTTTTACTTTTTTACTTTTATGCTACTAGACCTTTTTTTATAACCTAAAATCAACCCTCTGTAGAAATGTGTGCAACGTCTGCATCGATGCATATGGAGGAGGTCTGTGTCTGGCTGTCAGTCGTCCTCCTACCAAATGCAACATTGTTTCCTTCCCATTGTCCTTGAGTACAAAGATAACCCTGTGAAATTCCTACTGAGTCTCTGACGAAATAGAAGCAACTGATGAGGGACACTGAGAACACATAAAGCGGATGCCCTATCAAGTGTTTCATGTTGGCACCCTTGCAAGCCGTATACTTTCTACTTATTTTACATGTCCAATTGAGGCAAAACGATGCTGGTCACAAGACGAGTGTTTATTATTACCCAACGTGTGACCCCCTATCGAGTTAAAAGGCAGACAAAGAGAAGAAATAGTCGTTGTTGTTTTCTTGGCAATTATAAAAAAATCTTAAGTTCTTTATGCAAATAAAACAAAAATCATTCTTGTTGTTTATATACAATGTTCGTCTGTTTTTCTCTTCATGCACCTGTTGCTGGTTTCTCAATGGGTCAACTAACTGTTATGACCATTGTTAACCAAAAGGGTGAAAGTTTAAGACGTTGCTTCATTTATCTTAGACTTCTTAAAATATCTCAAGCACATTGTACTGTGGTTTAAGGTTGCAGGATTGCTCCTCCCTATATTCAGCTGTTGGACTCCACCTCTAGCACTGGCCTGTTCTTCACATTTAATACTCAGATTTTACCAGTGTACACGCTTCTCTTTATGCAATCAGTCTTCAGTTTTCCAATCAGTGACTCTTCAACAAATTTCCATTGTTTAATTTAGCAGTTTTTATTTGGAACTGTTGAATACATTAGGGTTGTAATTTGTTTTGCAGGTCTCGTGCACTCGAGAGGAACGAGGACATGCAGGTGAGACAGCTGAAATAAAGAAATTCTGTAGTATTATCATATCAAACATTTTAGTTTTTATCTTGAACATTGTCTGTAAATGCTCTGTAGATTTAAAAAATGATTTTTCACAATAATTTTCAGTATGGAGGATGTTTAGAGGAACCTTACTGCAGAACGCACACTCAGGGGAAGACACTACTCCCATTGATCTACCAACGAAGGTCTTGGTCATTTACACTTGAAAAAATACATAATGTGGTAGGTGTTTTTTTTTTTTACTTATAAAATAAGATGTAGCAAATGTTAATCTGTATTCTATAAAATGATATACATGTCAAGGTTTTGTTATAAATTATTAAAGATGCAATGTGTAAAAAGTTTGGCTTTGCTATGTGGTTTGCTATATGTCATCGACCGTAAAACAGTAACGTTACAGGAATCACCAACCGATCTAAGTTGATCTTGAAGAGTTTCCAAAATAATTCAAAATAGAAAAAAAGCCTATTTTTGTGTAGTAAATAATGTCTAGGGGATGCGGAGGCGCAAAAAAATGTCATTTTTGCCGTTCACGCGGATGCGTCAAGGCTTTACGCTTTAACCAGCTCAGCCACAGTAACAGCTCATATTAGCCAGCTAAACTTTTGCTACCCTTTTAGAAAAAAAATTATAGTTGCATAGTTTCATATGGTTCTTCTCTTTCACTATTATGGGTTTGTTATGTGGGGAGAAATGTGCTGGTTATGTTTGTGAGACAATCAGCTGATTACTATTATTATATTATATTATATATTAAGACCCTTGATCCTCACCTGACTATGGCTTTGTAAACTTTATCCATGATGTGGTTTATAATGGACTGTGGTTCAGAAACAGTGACAATGTTACACACTCTTGTCAGACGACATGTTTGTCCCGTTTGAGCCACCGCAGCTTCTTCGAAAGGGAGGGGTGAAGAATTTGCATATAAATGGAATGTATAATTAGGGCTAGAAAAACACACTGGGAAAATTTGCAAAGATAAAGGAGTCGAATAATAGTAAATAAGACAAAAGTGTTTAAATAACTGTTTTCAAATATGACAAAGACCACAAGAAAATTTTAATTTGCAATCTTTATTCTACAGAACTACAGGTAATGAAGTCAAGAGGCACAGATTCAAACCAAATAAGCCTTTCAGGAAGACTTCAGGAAGTAAGAGCTTCACTCTTCATCGTGCCCTTTCTGTGGAAAGGAAAAGAAATGTGTTTGAAAGGTATATTTGCTATTTGATTTTAGTTTTTGCATTACATCATTACTTAGACTCACTCGAGGAGAAAGCGATAAGCACAAAACGCTTTAGGTCATTCTCTTTTAACTAATTTTACAGTTCACCTGGCATCACTGAAAGGTAAAGGCTTTAGAAACTGATATTTACAAAATTATATCTAAGCCTTTCACCATTCAAATTAAAACATTACCCTTTGCTTCATTGAGCCTTCTTACTGAGTTAAGTTACCTTGGATCCAGTATCACGGCTCTTGGCTCTCAGCTTGTTGACCTGAGATTCAGCAATATCCGCCCTCTCCTCTGCCTCATCCAGCTCATGCTGTATCTTACGGAACTTGCCCAGATTAGCATTGGCCTGTTCCTCCTGATTAAATAAAAAGGTTGTTGGCATAAACAATATACAAAACAGTACAGGAATGTACAGGCAATAAACTTACAGCCTCTTCAGCAGATCTCTTGTAGGATTTGACCTTCAGCTGGAGTTTGTCCACCAGGTCTTGAAGACGAGCCAGATTCTTACGGTCTTCCTCAGTCTGTTAATAAACGTTTGATTATTTTTGCTCTGGGTGGTTTGAAGAGGGTAATATTGGGGGATATTGTATTGAACAGAGAAAAAAACCTGGTAGGTGAGCTCCTTGATGCGTCTCTCATATTTACGAATCCCTTTCACAGACTCGCTCGCCTTTCTCTGTTCTATCTCCACCTCGTTTTCCAAATCCCTCACCTACCGAAACCAAAAATTATCTCTGAATCCAAGTAACTAATTTTTGTGACTAATCTTTACAAAAGTAATGCATTTTAAATAGAAAATGCATTATTAATAACTGAGTTTCATAAACTTACCCTGGCCTCCAGTTTCTGGACCTGCTTCTTGCCTCCCTTCATGGCGATCTGCTCAGCCTCATCCAGACGGTGCTGCAGGTCCTTGATGGTCTGCTCCATGTTCTTCTTCATGCGCTCCAGATGAGCACTGGTGTCCTGCTCCTTCTTCAGCTCCTCTGCCATCATGGCAGCATCAGTGATGGCCTTCTTGGCTTTTTCCTCGGCATTCCTGTTCTCCTGCACTGCCTCCTCAACCTCAGTCTGAAGCTGAGTATTATCCCCCTCCAGCTTCTTCTTCTGATTCAGCAGGCTGGTGTTCTGAACATGGACAAGATTGACATTCATGTAGTCTCTAGTTGATATTGATACTAAGAATGGGGTTTTTAATTGTCTAATGCAGATGTGTCATACCTGAGAATGCAGGAGCTGAACTCTCTCACTGACATCCAGCAGTTCCTGCTCAGCCAGTTTCCTTCCTCTCTCAGTTTGTTCCACCATGGATCTCAGCTCATCCAGTTCAGCCTGCTGCAGATTGTTGCGTCTCTCCACAATGGCGATGTTCTCTTTGAGATCATCATTACTACGAAGAGCGTCATCTAGTTGCAGTTGGGCATCCTGTGAAATAAAACTTTTACAGATTAAAAGACAGCAAAGCTATGTTCACCTAATCATTATAATATCTTAATTTGAAGATTTGTTATACTTTGAGATGTCCATGAAGACTCTTGAGTTGCTTCTGGGCTTCTGATGCCTGTCTGTTAGCCTGGCTGAGCTGAATCTCCATCTCATTGAGGTCTCCCTCCATCTTCTTCTTCAGTCTGAGAGCTTCATTCCTGCTGCGAGTCTCTGATTCCAGTGAGCTTTGCAGGGTATCCACCACTCTCTGCAAGTTCCTCTTGGCCTGCTCCATCTCTTCATCTTTCTCAGCCAGCTTACGTTCAATATCAGCTTTGACCTGATTGAACTCCAGCTGAGCTCTAAGAATCTTTCCTTCCTCGTGTTCAAGTGAGCCCTGACCAATTAAAACAATACTTATCCATTAGAAATTACAGTACCCAATCAAAGGCACCAAATGTATTCTTGCTGGTGTATAACTAGAAAAACTAGACCTACTACATTTATACATAACTAATTTACCTCAGCCTCTTCCAGGGCTGCTTGAATTTCAGTTTTCTCCTGTTCCAACTGCTTACGAATTTTCTCAAGCTCATGTATGTTTTTTCCACTCTCGCCAATTTGTTCAGTGAGCTCAGCAATCTCCTCTGTTTGGTAGGAAAAGTAATACTGGTTAATATATAAGAAAGGTTTATGAAATGTATGTGAAAGCCCAGATGACTAATAAATCAAGGGCACCTTGGAGGTTCTTGTTTTCTCTCTTCATAGTTTCCAAATGATCCAGAGACTCCTCATAAGAGTTCTTCAGTTTGAATAGTTCAGTACTCAGAGATCTGGCTTCCTTCTGGGAGCTTTCCAACTCGCTCTGAGACTCCTCGTATTTCTGCTTCCATTCAGCTAGGACCTGTTGATAGAATCCGATCTTGATTACCATTGGAGCTGAATGAACACAAAGATTATTTATCTGTAAGGGTTTTATGCAATCACCTTGTCAAAGTTTCTTTGCTTCTTGTCCAGAGCAGCAGCAGCAGCATTGGATCTCTCCACATCCACCATGAGATCTTCAATCTCATTCTGCAGCCTGTGTTTGGTCTTCTCCAGAGAGGAGCATTTAGCATTGACAGCTTCCACAGCTTCTTCTGCATCTTGCAGACGCTGAGCCAGTTTTTTCCTTCATGAATAAACAGATTTTGTTCCAAAATAACTTAGTGGAGCTTTTACAAATTCTTGGCTCACAGAATAAAGTCAGATGTTTTTATGGTATGCTACATGAGAAACCCAAATATTTCCTGATTCTTACTTGGCTTCCTCCAGCTCCTCAGTCCTCTGGATGGCATCAGTTTCATACTTGGTTCTCCACTGAGCCACTTCAGAGTTTGCCTTGGACAGACTACGCTGTAGCTCAGCCTTGGCTTCTTGCTCTTCCTCATATTGCTCCCTCAGCAGATCAGCATCATGACGAGCAGACTGAACTGCATGGGCCAGGGCATTCTTAGCCTGTAAAATATTTACAATTAATGTTTTCTGTGAATGGGAATGTCCCTTTCAGGCAGGTGGGTTTAAATCCCACTGCTCCTAGAAGATCTACTGGGTGACCGGGTAGTGTTGTGCTTTAGGTGTATGACTGCTACACTGTGTTTCCCTAGCCTTGTGGGTTCAAGAACCAACATTGGTTGAAATACCTTGATTTCCTCCTCTAGTTGTCTCTTGAGGTCTTCAATCTGCTGGGTGTAGGACTGCTTGCCTCTTGTTAGCTGAGAAACTAATGAATCCTTTTCTTCCAGCTGTCTAGAAAGCTCCCCTAGATAGAAGTATAACCAGTACATTACATAAAGTAGTGTGTGGTCTTGATAATTAGTCTAACAATGCACAGAATAAAGTAATACCTCATCATAAGAATACATACCATTTTCAGTTTGTAGCTTAGCTTTTTGCATGGTAAAATCATTGATGCTGCGTGTTCCTTCTTCGTATTTTGTTCTGTATTCTGACATCTGGTCCTCAAGAGTCCTGCACATTTTCTCCAAGTTCGCCTGGATAGATATTATATAATTAATTAATACCAAATAAACCATAAAGAACATGTGATTCTAAAGAACATCTAAGGAGAAGAAAAAATATTAAAAATGCTAACATGGAAACAAGAATTCATCACCTTGGACTTGGCAAGCTGCTCCATGTTGGAGACCACATCGTCCAGTTCCAGTCTGAGTTCACTCTTCTCTTTCTCCAGCTTCTGCTTCACTCTCTGGAGGTTGTCAATCTGCTCCCCCAGATCAGCCACACTGTCTGCATGTTTCTTCCTCAGTGTAGCCGCAGTGGACTCATGTTGCAGAGTGGACTCTTCAAGGTCTCTGCGCAGTTTCTGGAACTCAGCTTCACGTTTCTTGTTCATCTCAATCTGGGCAGCAGTGGCTCCACCAGCCTCCTCCAACCTCTCACTGATCTCCTCCAATTCTCTGGACAGATCAGCTCTCTGTTTCTCAACTTTAGCACGAGCAGCTCTCTCAGCCTCCAGCTCTTCCTCAAGCTCTTCAATTCTGGCCTGGAAATGTGAGGAAAGCCAAAGTTGAATTAGATAGAATTACCAATTGTCTACATTTTTAAGAATCATACATTTTACCTGCAACTCCTTCAGTTTCTTCTGGAGTTGGGCTGCCATTGCCTGCTCATCTTCAATCTTGCTACTGAGCTGGTTGATCTCAAAATCCTTCCTGTGTTGCAGAACATATTTGATTAATAGTATTAATAAGGATTCAGATTGTGAGCTGTATTCTTGAATAATGATTGCACCCTCTGGAAAACACACTTTTTAATCCTCTCTTCCATTTGCTGTTTGTCATTTTCCAGATCCATTACGCTCTCTTGGGTCAACTTTAAGTCTCCCTCGAGCTTCCTCTTTGCCCTCTCCAGATCCATACGAAGCTTCTTTTCCTGTTCCAGGGAACCCTCAAGCTGGAAGGACAATATTTTGTTCAGCATTGTAAATGTCACCCTTTTCATTTACAATAGAAATGTTAAGAATACTTCTCACATCATCCACTTGTTGCTCCAGTTTGGTTTTGGCTTTGGTGAGTGTGTTGACTTTGTCTTCCTCACTCTGGAGGTCATCCAGTGTTTGCTGATGGGCCTCCTGAAGAGCTTTCTTCTCCTTGGTCAGCTTAGCGATGATCTCATCCAAAGCTGCCATCTCTTCTGTCAGGTTTTTAACCTGTAGAAATGTGATATTGCATCAACAGACACTTAACATACAATTCTAACATCACTAACAGGTTTAGTGCTGAAAACTGACCTTATTCTCAGTGGCATGTTTCTCTTTCTCCACTTTGGCCAGAGTGAGCTCAAGATCATCAATGTCCTTCTTGAGCTCAGAGCATTCATCCTCCAGCTTTCGTTTCTTTGCAGTCAGCTCAGAATTCATCTCCTCTTCATCCTCCAGTCTCTCAGTCATTTCTTTGACTTTGGCCTCAAGCTGGATCTTATTCTTGATCAGACCCTCACATCTCTCCTCAGCATCACAAAGATTATCTTGCTCCTGTTTACAGGTACAAAAAAACGACGTATACTTATTTTAATGTCTCTGTACAATTCAATCAAAAGTATAGATTTATAAAATCTTAATCTTACAGCTTGGACTTGGAGTTGCAGGTCATTCTTCTCTTGGATAAGAGAAACCATCTTTTCCTCAAGCTCCTTTCTGCGGGCTTCAGATTTGGCATAAGCCTCCTTCAACTTCAGGAATTCCTCCTTCATGTTGGCCATTTCTTTCTCCGACTCAGCAGATCTCAGCAGTGGTTTGATCTTGAAGTAGAGCTTCATCCAGGGCCAATTCTTGACACCCATGAAGGCTCGTACATTCCACTGGATCACAAGCAAGGCATCTCTGCAAAATAAAACTGTTCTTTTTGTCTCTTTTTATGATGCAGTGACAGATTTAAATGCCCACCCAGTTACCTTCGTTCAACAAGCTTCTGGAATTCAAGTCTTGCGAGAAGACCACGTGATCTAGCTTGAATATTGGTGATGATGAGAGCAAGACGGTCATCTCTCATTTCTTCAAGTGTACCCAGTAGACCAGCCTTGAAGAACACCTTAGAAATAATTGATTTCAGTAAATCAAAGGCACCCATGCACAAACAAATAGAGCAATGCTGCAAGTGCCCCTGAGACATGGTACACATTTTAAGGATGACAGCCTTCTAATAAATTACTTATAGTTGTCTCAGCACATTAATATGGGATAGGATAACATTTTAAAACTTGAATTAAACAGATTTACACAATCTACAAAGCAATTACCAATTAGAATATATACCTTTGTATGTCCAAATTTGTACTGGTTGTGGTCAATTTCCAAAGACCCCAATAACTTCTCAGCTCCTTTCCTGCTGTCAATGAACTGACCATCTGGGATGGCAGCAGGGTTAAGGATACGGTATCTGTTGTTGAATATTTAAAAAATAAAGTTTAAATAGTGTCGATTTTGCCACTGTTTTTAAACAAGCTAAATTATTTATAATGGGATTTAATATTTTTCATTTACACACATTTGTGTAATTTGAAAATGTCAAGTCTCATTGCATAACTTCTGGCTGTGTTCACAAGTCAGCAAGTTTTTGACCCAAGTGCGACTCGCATGTCTCGTATTTGTAAGTGAATGTACCTCTGCTTGAAATCTCCATACAGGATCCTGTTGGGGAATCCCTTCCTGCAGATCCTGATGCCCTCCAGCACACCGTTACAGCGCAGCTGGTGCATGACCAGAGGATTCTCCATCGCCCCAGGAGTCTTGCTCTCATTGGGGATGATGCAGCGCACAAAGTGAGGGTGAGTTGACCTCAAGTTGGTCATCAGCTTGTTCAGGTTCTCCTGTGGATAGACATTATCCATGAATCTGACCATTTATGTATTTTAGGTTATGCTATTTAAAGAAAATTAGAAACCAAGCTATATTAAATAAATATTTTCATTATGAATCACTATGAAAGGCACTCTATATGTTACCCTGTGGAGGGCAGACACTGTCTGAAAAGAAGAGCCCTTTTTCTTCTTCTCCTTTCCTTTGCCACCTCCTCCCTCTGCTGCTGTTGAATAATTGATCATTTTTAAAATGAAACTTGCACTAAATTCTTATTTGTTTCAAGGATCATGTCATCAGCACAACACACCTGAGTCAGCGCCAGCATAATTAGCAAACAGCTGAGCCAGAAGTTTCATGGTGGACTTCTGATAGAGGCCTACAACAGTCTCATTAAGAGGGTCCTTGTTCTTCACCAGCCAGTTAT
Source organism: Pimephales promelas (assembly GCF_988280905.1). Classification (NCBI taxonomy): domain Eukaryota; kingdom Metazoa; phylum Chordata; class Actinopteri; order Cypriniformes; family Leuciscidae; genus Pimephales; species Pimephales promelas. The sequence goes on along the minus strand of NC_142790.1, from coordinate 29,136,245 downwards.
TGATGTTGTAATCCACAGTGCCAGCGTAGTGAACCAGGGAGAAATGGGCCTCTGGTTTACCCTTGATAATCCTGGGCTTCTGGAAGTTGTTGGATTTCCCCAAGTGATTGTCATAAAGCTTAGCTTTAAATGTTGCATCACTGGCTTTGGGGAACATGCACTCCTCTTCAAGGATGGACATGATACCCATGGGCTATAGAGAAGGCAACAAACGAATGTAAATTAAGAGTTAAATAAAGCTTCAAAATTAGATATTCAGAAAAAAGGTTTTGTACACCCACCTTTTCAATGAGATCAATGCAAGCCTGCAAGTCCATGCCGAAGTCAATAAACACCCAATCAATGCCCTCCTTCTTGTATTCCTCTTGCTCCAGCACAAACATGTGGTGGTTGAAGAACTGCTGCAACTTCTCATTAGTGAAGTTGATGCACAGCTGCTCAAAGGTGTTGAACTGCAGGTGGAATATAATGTATAATCACAATGGTCAAACAGATTGGACTCCTTGTTGGATTTGTTCTTGAATAATAATAACATCAGCTTACATCAAAGATCTCAAATCCAGCAATGTCCAGCACACCAATGAAGTACTGGCGAGGCTGTTTGGTGTCCAGGGATTGGTTGATTCTCACAACCATCCAGAGGAACATCTTCTCGTACACTGACTTTGCCAGAGCACCAATAGAGTAGTACACCTGTCCGATAGACATTAAAATGTTACAGAATAATGTGTTTTTATGGTTATGTGAACAGTATGTTATTTCATGATGTAGTCTCCACCTGCTGGACATTCTGTCCCTTGGTGACCCACTCATTTCCTACTTTGACTCTTGGGTGGCACAGAGCCTTGATGAGATCAGCAGAGTTCAGGCCCATCAGATATGCAACTTTGTCAGCATCTGTCATCAATTAAAGAAGATGGTTGATGGTAATGAATCTTCTATTAACCACTAACTGTATGCATTATGTCAGCATTTTATCCCAATACTGACCCTCAGTCCCATCAGCCTCGGCCTGTTCCTCTCTTTGCTTCTGCTTGAACTTCATGTTGCCGTAGTGCATGACGGATCCAGTCAGCTTGTAGATGCTGTTCTTCTCCTCTTGGGTGAAGCCCAACACATCGAACGCTTCCTACAGCAAATTAATTTAACATGATAAATGTGTCATATTCTTGTATTTTCAGTAAAAATTAATCTTTAAAAGATGTTACGTCAGTGGCCATCAGCTCATCGGCATCAACGATAGAGGCCACTTGTGTCTCTCCTTGAGAGATGAAGGCGTAATCATAGGGGTTTGCTGTGATCAGCAGCATCTCTGAGAGAAAGGACACAGAGCACTTAGACATCATGTTGTAATGCATTTTCAAACAAAATTATAGATGTTTATAAATGCTCACCTAAAAGTTCTGGTTTCTTCTGAGACAGGATCTGGTAGAAGATGTGGTAGTCTCTCTCAGCCTTGAGCTGGAAAGTCACACGAGACTTCTCCAAAAGGTCTGTCGCAGAGAACTTTTGTTTAAAAATCATTACTATCATGCATTTATTTTCATTATTTTAAGATGAAACTAAGCATAAGTGTTCCTACAAGTCTCGATATCTGCAGAAGCGAGTTTGCCATTTGCTGCGAAATGAATGCGGATGAACTTGCCCTGTTTGAAAAGATAAAAATTGTTATGCCTTTTTAAGTAAAAGCTGTGTTCAGTTTTCAGTGCTATTTCATTCACTCACAAAGCGAGAAGAGTTGTCATTCCTGATGGTCTTGGCATTCCCAAAGGCCTCGAGAGCAGGATTACACTGGATGATTTGATCCTCCAGAGTACCCTAGAAAACACAATATTAGAAATTTGTGTATGGTGAACGGCAACGTTGAATTATTTTCGCGTTTGAGTTCAGATCTCCTCTGTTTACCTTCTTTTCACTGGTGTCCTTCTTTGAAGGACTAGCAGCAATGCTGGCAAAGTACTGAATGACTCTCTTTGTGTTCACAGTCTTTCCAGCACCAGATTCTCCACTTGAGGTAGAACGATAAAATGTTAAGCACCGCACAGTTTTAAAAACAACTATTATATAAAGTGTTACGCAGAAGCAGACTTACGTGATAAGAATAGACTGGTTTTCTCTGTCTGAAATGAGCAATGAAAATATGAAACAATACAGTTACATTATAAACAAACTCTGTTCTGTTTTTAAGCGGTCCTGAAAAACGGGTTTAAAAACACTGAATGCATTTAACTCTTTACCCGCCATTGATAAGATTTTCCGCCGTGGATTAGCATTAGGGCTGTGACGCTTCAGGGGTGTTGATGCACTCAATCTACTGCGTCTGATTTATTTGGTATTGATTCTGGATCCAATCCGGATGAATTTTTTTTTTACAAAAACATGATTTCCTTTTTATGAAATTTGCACACCTCAAGTGTGTAATAAAATATTTTTTTGTTCAGAGGCTCTGTTCTTTCTTTTGATGTTTTGTCCGTTCAGATATGTATACAACAAAATATTTTAGGGCCCCTAGGAATTTGTGAAAAGATTAAATGCTAGTAGTGGCTGCAACTTAATTTTTTTTAAATGCTGGTGGGGAAGACTTAATTAAAAGCAACTAACCAAACAATTATGCCTAGCTAGATTAGCAAACTACTTCATGTGCTTTTCAAAATGCACATGAAAAATGCAAAAAAACACTTCCAATATTTTTGATTAGTCATACATCAAACTGTTTCTATGAATCTGTCACTTGATAGAAGCTAGTCAGATTGCAAGTAAAACCACTTGAGAACCACTGGTGTTCATTAGACACACCTGACAGCATGTACTGGTAGGCATTGTCTGAGATGGAGAAGATGTGAGGAGGAGCTTCGCTCCTCTTTTTGCCTCTGTAAGCAACAACGACTTCCTGGTTGTACACTGGCAGCCACTTGTAGGGGTTCACAGTGACACAGAAGAGCCCAGAGTAGGTCTGTAAGAGATTCACAGAAGGTTTAGATCTGCTCATGCAAGATAAAGAGAACATGTGAGTGTTTTAAGACTCGACTCACGTAGATCATCCAGGCTGCGTAACGCTCTTTGAGGTTAAACAGCACTGCGGGCTCGTGCAGGAAGGTGAACATCGCCATGTCCTCAATTTTATCGAACTTTGGCGGGTTCTGGGGGTGAACATCAGCCTCCTTCACAGTAACTGTCTGTAAAAGGCACATACTCCAAGAGTTGTTACTCACTACTAACATTACTAATGTAGTGAAGGAATAATCAAAAACGTGTTTAACTTGAACCTACTTTGCCTTTTTCAGTCTCGCAGGTGACTTTATCACCGTCCCGACTCACAATGGTTCCTTTCACGTACTCCTCCTCAGGATCAGGGACGAAGCATTCTTTCTTCATGTCGAAGGGGCGCGTTTGGGCCTCCAGACGCTCCCGGTCAGACTTCCTGAGGAACGGAGCAGCAGCTCCAAACTCCTCCATCGCGACATCTCCCATCTTTCACCTCGACTGCTGTTTATGAGTGAATGCAAACTGATCACGGAATGAGATATAGGAGCATATTTGGACACTTAAGAAACAATGCCATTTTCAATAAACAAACATTCAAAGTAGAGCCCGACCGATAAAGGATTTTGAAGGTCGATACCGATACAAATATTTGCTGGTTTTAAAATCCGATATTCCGATATATCGGCCGATATTTTAATTTTTAATTTTTTTTTTCAAAAACGCGCAACAAAACATTAACAGATTTCCCTAACATTAGTTATTTGTAGTTATTTATGAGTTTTAACTAAAATAATATGCTAATGCATCTTAAAAAGAAACTTGTTTCTTTGATTGTCACGACAGAACAGACTGATGATAGTGGCATTCGCTAGCTTTATGGTTAGCTAGTCCATAATTTAGCAATGGATAACGTCATACTGCAAATTGTAAAACATACATTTTCCATATAACAGACCAAGGAGAGATGATGCGTCTCATTGCTATAACTGTCAGCGCTATTAAAGAAATACTTCAGTCACATGGTCAAAAGTTAAAAGGACAGTCAGTCAACTACACTGTAACAACGTAACGTCCCAGATAGCAGACTGACATTGAATCAACGTGGAAATATGACATCGAAACAACGTTGATCTGACATTGTTTTGCTCATCGAATTAACGTTGAACCAACGTCAGATGCGTCATTCTTTCAAAACTAACGGAAAATCAACTTGAAATCAACGCGTTGTTTCAACGTTATGAAAGCAAACCAATTTTCGATTTCATTTAGCTTTGAAGAATGCCGCGTCTGACGTTGGTTCAACGTTAATTCGATGAGCAAATCAACGTTGTTTCAATGTCATGAGAGACGTCGTTTCCACGTTGATTCAATGTCAGTTTGCTGTCTGGGGTAACTATTACTAGCTAATTACGCTTCACTCTCGGCAGCAAAACTGGACATGATAGTCACAAATTTTGTCATGCTTATTTGAGTTTAGAGAACTGATGGGGATGTTCTTTTAATTGTTATTCAAGCAATGTATGTCTCGTGACCAACTCAACGAGTGTTGCCAACAGGAACGGTGTAGAGCGCCCTCTGGTGGACAAACTATACAACCCCAACACTCATGACATGGTTGAAGCGTGTTTCGTCTGTTTTTATTTTTGAAATATTCATTTATCGGCCATTATAACTGCCGTTTGGAAAATGCCTAATATCGGCCGATAATATCGGCCTGCCGATATATATCGGTCTGGCTCTAATTCAAAGCTTTAAAATTAATTTTATAAAATAGTAACAAAAAAGTGCATGCAAAGAAATTGAACTATGCATTACAGGAAACACTAAAAAACATCTATCATACATATTTCTAAGTGATATTAAACATGCTTCAAGCCACAATCAATCCTTTCACTACTGTATTGTTAATGATGCTGAATTGCGGTTACGATGTAAAACAACTGCACAAACGTCATTATAAAACATGCATTACGACCATGAAACAGTAATATCAGATGCTTTACCTCTGACCGCTTCCTCCAGAGAGTCACTGCAAACACTGCCCTACAAACAAGGCATTAACATGAACTCCAAAGTCATCAGAACTTCCTCATGACTCGTATAATATTTTGAATTACCTGTTTACAAGTTGTAGGCTTGAGGGAAAGTTAAATGGCTGAAGCTGAAGATCCTCTCGATAAAGTGTCCTTCCTCTCTTTTATAAAGCGACTATCTATCTAAATAAGGCAGTTGGCAACTCGTTATGCCAAACGGCTATTGTGCTCGGGTTTGGCTGATGTAGGGAGGGATAAGCATAGTTTTTCACATAGTCATTCCACCACTGCCAATGACATCTCATAATGGAAAATAATTACTGGGACAATCACTAACACAAACCTCAACACATTCTCCAGTCCTAAAATCAAGCCAATCTGAAAAACACAACATTATTAGCTTATGTTGGGTGCATGCATACCTCTGTTTGTGCTCTTATGAAAGTCACAGGCTAATCACCAGATGGGTAAGTAATCCTAATAAAGTAACTTTTGAAATTCAACAATGGTGTTCGCTTGCATTCATTTTCTCCTGCAGCTCTGTTTCCCATGTTATGAGGACATATGAGGCAACGATAGTAAAATGACTTGCTATTAATGGGATTGTATTTTCAGGGACACACAATTACTAAGAACCGCACAGAATTATAAATTTCAGTGTTATTCAACGACAGATGAAATCGCTGGCACAGGATCGTCGTCTCATTTGTCCTTGGGTATAAAGATAACCCTGTGAAATTCTTGGAAAGTGACGAGAATGATTGCGAATCAGTAGTTGGGCTGTAGACAGCAGCACATCCATCTGGGGAACGTTTCACTGAAAGATAAATATAAATAAGGGAAGCGTGATGGACCACTTCGTTTCATTGCAGCTGTGGTATTCTGTGCATGCGTCCACTGTCACAAGACGAGCGAGACAAATGGGGTGTCGTCTTTCTGTCGGATCAAACGTTTGGTTGCCGTCCCAGTACAGCTGCACATGTGCCCTTGTCATGTATGAGGTAAGTATTAGTTGGTTTTCTAACTCTGGTCTAGTTCATTTCTTACTGACATTAAAAACACTGAAATTAAATCACTTCAATTAGGGAAGAAGTGTTTGTATAAAGGCTATAATTATAACTCATTGTTTGCCAACAGAGAAAGTAAATTAGTTAGTATGGCAAGTTGTGCCACTATTATTAGCTGTCCTGCCAAGTGAAGACAAGCAAGCAGCAAAGGTCAACACGTTAACAAGGTACAAGTGTTCATGCCTTCATAACGTCTACAATCACACCCTGAGAGACTCTGATTAGGACGATTAGTCAATTGAGCGTCAGTATTTAAAGTATGAGAGAGAACGAAAGCGGCCAGCTGTCTGAGAACCCGAATGGTAATTCAATGGGTATGCACGCATAAATTCCGCATTTGACGCAAGGATGCTCGTCCATTTCCGGTTGTGGAGATTAAAGCGGAGGAAAACGGGATTATGGCAGAGTCTTCAAAATTTACTGTCCTCCAGTATTTGAAACGAAACGTACATACGTTTAGATGTAATTTTATATATAGTTATATTTATTTAATATAATTTTAAAAAGCATAAACACAACGAGGGGTGTCTGTTTTATCTGTTTTTGTGACTAACGTTTCTTTAGTATAACCATGGAGTATAAAATTCTCGGCATTGCATTGGACTCTACGATCGGCGGAAGTTATCGAGCATCGAAGGCTTCACCGGAAATACCGCCGTGCATAGAGCCCATAGACCTACAATGCTGAGTTTGTCTCTGAAAGGACGATGTTTATTTATAGTGTATGCATTGTCTAATTGTACACTAATGCAAAAGCGAATTATTTTCATATTTTATATTCATATTTTCAACATTTTATAGACATTTTATTTCACTCTACTGCTCATGACTAGCTATCACTCTGCCATGACTTCAGTAAAAAAGGATTTTATGACTCTGAAATCATTTGAAAACTTTAAAGACTGACATATGGAATAATACGGTGCTTGTTGATTATATTTGATACATCAGGCTTTTATGGCTCACGGTACGTGAGAATATGGAGCTCATACTCAAGGTAGAAGAAACAGCAAAAATGTACAATTTGGTTCAAATGCTGATGTTTATATGGACAGACGCGAGGAAATTCTGATACTTGTAATGTAAATCAATGAGATCTTTATAGACTGCGATCATAAAATCATCTAAATATTAGTCAACAATGTCTTAGTAAGATGATATTTAAATGCTTAGTTTTATGATCAAAGCTCTAGTTTTAAAACGTGCAATGCAATACATTGGACACATAAAGCTTGATGCATGTGAACATGATAATTAAATAAATGCACGTTGCTTCATTGAATTCACTGGATGGTCATATATACCTTTTCACCCCTAAATGGGGGTAAAAATCACATGGTGTAGCTTTACAGTAACAAAATGCATACAATTACAGTAACACAAATTTAAAATGCTTGAACTAAATTTACACACAAGCTCAAACAAGACCAAAACAATGGGTGTTTACTGCCAGATTCACCAATGTCCAGATAACACCATGTTCTAAACCTAACCTTACAGGCTGAAGTCAAGGTAAACATCTTATATTGTGAATTGAAAGTTAAACACAAACATATCCCCTGTATTCTATTGTTACTGAGAAACATCTGATTGAAATATGTGGCATTTCACATAGGCATTTTCCTTGCCCATTACTCCCCTTTCCCTTCCTTATCCTGGAGATTGAAGGTTTTTGACCATCGTCCACAGGACCAAATATCCCTCCTGGATGCAATGGATTCTGCTTGCCAGGACATCACAGAACACAGCCAGCGGTGGATAAGGCATGCCAAATAATTGTTCCCAACAAGCTTTGCCAGAGAAGTGTGTGACGTGGATGAGAACATGTGGCCAAATAGAGAAGACCGGGATGATTAAAAGATGGCTTTTTCTGTTCGTATATTTTGTATTTTCACATACAGTAGTAATACTGTAAATGGCAGCTATTGCATACTTTGTTATTTTCCAGAAATGTCCTGTTGCCCATACTGCATCAATTCTGTCTTCTTTTTTTTAGAAACCATACATTCTACACTGCTACTCAGAGAAGGGTCATTCATTTTTTTGTATTGAATTTCAACAGCAAAGGAAACAAAATGCAGACATTTGCTAAAACAAATCTGTAGAGAGGCTTCAACAGAAACTGCAGTGCAAAACAATCTATGATCAATAGAATATACTGTCTTTTGTATAAGGGCAGACCTGACATATAAAATAATTCAGTGTCATGGTAGTGTTTTTATGACATTGTGCTATGATTGACTAAATGTCCCTGTTGGAAGAGAGCGCGTGTTCGTGTTTTGATAGACAGTTTATTGTGTTAGTGTATTATTGTTTTTTGAAAATTAGTGTTGGAGTTTACAGTGTGTGTTTTTGACTATGGAATTAACCATTTTGCCAATTATGTGTTGTAGGTGTGTTGTGCGTTAAGAGTTTAGGAAATAAGTATTGAAAAAATTGTCATAGCGAATGTAAAATACTGCAGTAGTATAGCTTACACAGACGGATGTAGTGCTAACTGTGCTAAGAGTTTTGGAAAATTGTTAAAATTATTGAAAAATCTGTCACAGCAATTGTAAAAAACTGTAAAAATCTTATCAACTTAGCAATTAAAAAAAACGCTCGACACTTTGCGTTTGTATGTATTTATTTTTAAACAAAGAAAAACGATGTTTCTTATACTATATTTCGACACAACATTTAACTGCATGTTCTAGCACGTATTTATACTGTATTCATAGCTCTTCAGTACATCACGCTCCCGCGCTGGCGGGTATTCTTGGCGTGACGGAAGTGACGTCACGGCGTCAACATGTAAGATGGCGACGCATCACAGGCAGAATGCAGCGGGGCGCAGGAAAGTGCAGGTGACTGTTTCACACTCGCGTGTGGGCTTGTGGTGTGTGTGTGTTATTTGTGCAATGATAGTAGTGTTCACACTGTAGATCGCTGTGGTATCGGTTGTTTTAAACGTGTGTGTGTTTGTGTGGCGCAGAGGGAGGTGGAGGCCAGGCTGTGTCTCAAAATATAATGTGTTGCCTACCACACTGCAATTTTGGGGCGTTTTGAGTCAGGTGTCTAATACTGCATACTAAGTCTTTATGGATAGCTTACTGCCACCCATGATAACATAAATTCGATGTGGCGGAGTTTACTGTTATTGGCTGCAAATGGAAATATGTAGCCTGGTTTGTGCACAGATTTCGATTCTGTAAGGTCACGTCGTGTCATTATGGCAATAATCCTTTTATACATGATGAACATATGGGAAAATGCTTACGGACTAACTTACATGACCATACAAGCACAGTCACGTGGTTACCATGTACATGACAATAATGAACATTTGAAGATCTACAGATACTGTATGTAACTTTTATAGGTTTCAAAATATAAGTATATTGCTATATCGTGCCTTGATGCTGTACACGCATTTTCCATGTGTTTGTCATTAAGCTGTTTTTGCTTTCCAGTAAGAAATGTCTATAAATTAATAGTCGCCATGGAGTAATAACTCAATTACACAAATAAACAATGACTTAACCTTCAGAATTGTGGGGATTTTTAAAATAAACTTAATCAAATAAAAAAGTGCTTCATCATTCTGAAAAAATTCCATTTTATTGTCATGTGTAATATATAATTGAATACAAGTAAGGAGTAAAAAAAGGACTAGAAATAAAATTAACGAGTCTTTTCTTAAGTGTTATTCTCAGATGGCTTGTATATTAGGCTGTATCATATATATATATATATATATATATATATGCCCTCATTTAAACGCATTATACCGTGCTCACATTTTAATTCTATATTTTACTTCAGTCTTATGCTTCTTATTACTTTATAAAACTTATATAAAAAGCTAAATGGGTCTGCGTGAATCATAAATCATGAATCTATTCTGCTTGAATCATAAGTGGCATCAAAAACAGTGTATTATTGTCAGATGTCTTTCCATCATTGAGTGATTTATTGTACCATGAAAGAAATCATAATCAATTATTAAATCATAAACAAATATTTTTGGCCAATGTTGAAATCCCGATTATTGGTGGGCGATGTGATCAGTCTTATTTCATGATGTGAGTAATTTTAAATATCAGTGAAATTTTGCATTGATACTTCAGCTAAAACTAATACTAGGTTAATTAATGTCCTCAAAACAACTGGAATTTTTAAGCAATACAATAAAAGACTAATTATAAAGAAAACAGACAAATAACAGAACTAAAATACAAGTTAAATAAACAGTTTTAAGTTTATTTTCAGGAATATGTGCTAATAGTGGTATTCAGATAAGTAATAGCCTACAGCAAAACATTGAATAATCAAATGTAAAATAACACAGCAGTCTTACTGCACACATTACATATAGATTCATCCTTTTTAAAGCTACTGACGTTATTCAGTCAAGATCAGTGAGTGATTTTCCTTTGTCATTTCATTTGTTGTTTGATTATCACAGGTTTATTAGGCTGCTGTCACTTTAAGAGCGTATGTACGGATCCAGTATACCGTTACACACGTTTTCTGCTGACGTTTACTTAAGACATAACCCACTGTTTACGCGAATACTCTAAAAATATGACATTTTTGTGTTTAGGTGTATCCAAAGCCCAGCTCTGAGTCACACAGAAAGCCGTCTAGGGAACAGTCTCTCTTTTTTGCGGCTTTATGTGCCTATAATGACACTGTTTAAAATCAAATCAGTTTAGCAACAGCAGACTGCATTTACAACACTCGCTTATTCGGCTGATCTGGATGTTAAAGGTACACTATGTAGGAATTCTGTTTTTGTCAAACAGCGACCCCTAGAGTACATGTACTGTCGTAAATAACGAGTGGAAATAAGGCGTGGTCCCTTTAAGAGCTGTGCGCGCCAGGTTATTTCTGTTTGATGCTCATTCTTGTCCTATTTTAAGTGAAAATATTTTTGTCTTGTGTGCCGAAAATGTCTTTCATAGTTTATCTATGTAAACATGTTAAAAGATGCCTCGACACCTTGCGTTTTGAGGTATTTATATTTTAAAGAAAGTTTAAATACTATATTATGACGCATCAAACACATGATCACTGTGCATGTTCTGGCATTTATATTTATGTACAGTACTGTGCGATTAATCGTAAAGCATGATTAATGGGTAAGATGGCTAGCTCTGAGCATGTGTGTGTTGCAGGTGTCCTATGTGATCAGAGACGAGGTGGAGAAATATAATCGTAATGGAGTCAACGCACTACAGCTGGATCCAGCTCTTAACCGGCTCTTCACCGCCGGACGAGACTCCATCATCAGGATATGGAGCGTCAACCAGCACAAGGTGAGCCCGTCGATCATGTGACCTCCTCACAGCTGTTCTCCTCGAGTCGTGTTGGATAAAAGCGTCTGCTAAATGATGAAATGTAAATGTCTTGCAGCAGGATCCGTACATTGCATCGATGGAGCACCACACGGACTGGGTCAATGACATCGTCCTGTGCTGCAACGGGAAAACACGTGAGTGTGTGTCTGACAGGTGCAGGACCTCTGTTGTGTGTGTATGGCACAGATATACACGTGTGTGTGTTGTCTCTACAGTGATCTCGGCGTCCTCGGACACCACAGTGAAGGTCTGGAACGCACACAAGGGCTTCTGCATGTCAACGCTGCGAACGCACAAGGTACTGTCATGTGACTGATGACATCAGAGCTGCGGTAAAAGACCACGTGAACATCCTGAGCTGTTTAAATGCAGATGATTTTTGAACGATATAATATAACGATATAACAAAAACTGCTTCCATATCGTCGTATAGATCCGGTAACACTTTACAATAAAGTTCAGTGGTTAACATAAACTAATAATGAACAGTACTTCTACAGCATTGATTAGTTTTAGCTAATATTAATTTCAACATCTACTAATACATTATTAAAATCGAAGGTTGTATTTGTTAACATTAGTTGATGCACTGTGAACTAACAGTATGTTTATTAACCAACGATTAATAAATGTATTGTAATATAATGTGTTATTGTAAAGTCTTACCAGATATCCTTAATCGTTTATGGTAATTATTTCCTCTACTCCTTATCATTGGCACTGAAGATTGCTTTATTTCTGCCGTTCAAAACGATTTTTAATGTTTTTTAAAGAAGTCTCTTTATTTGATTAAAAATACAACGACAACAAACAATGATGACAATTTAAAATAACTTTTTTCTATTTGAATATATTTTAAAATGTAATTTATTCCTGTGATGAAAGCTGAATCTTCAGTGTCACATGATCCTTCAGAAATCATTCTAATACGCTGATTTGATGCTCAAAAAACATTCATTATTATTATCAATGTTGAAACGTCCATTTTCTTTTTTTCTGGATTCTTTGATGAATAGAAAGTTTTATTTCATTTATTTGAAATAGAATATTTTGACATTAATAAATGTCATAAGACGCGTGTAGTCGAAGCCATTTTTTGTTTTGTGTTTTAACTTGAAAAATCCTTTAAAATAAAGTAAAAATAAATAAATAAATGTCATAAGACATTATAAATGTCTTTATTGTCACTTTTGATTAATTTAATTCGTTCTTGCTTAATAAAAGTATGGATTTATTTGATTGACCCCAACTTTTGAACGGTTGTGTATAATGTTACAAAAGCTTTCTATTAAGATAAATGCCGTTCTTTTGAACTTTCTGTTCATGCATTCAACATTGATGTTTCTTGAGCAGCAAATCATCATATTAGAGTGATTTCTGAAGGATCATGTGACACTGAAGACTGGAATAAATGACACTTTACTGTATATTCACATAGAAAACACTATTTTAAATTGTTATAATATTTCACTATTAACTGTATCTGGTTTTCTACTTTCAATAATTTGAATAATTTTTTTCATTAGTGTTTGTGTGTGTGTGTTTATGTAGGATTATGTGAAGGCGTTGGCGTATGCTAAAGACAAAGAGCTGGTGGCTTCGGCCGGGCTGGACCGACAGATCTTCCTCTGGGACGTGAACACACTCACAGCACTGACCGCATCCAATAACACTGTCACTAGTGAGTTCTCAATTACTTTTGAGATTTTTGGCTTAATAACAATACAGATTATTATATTTAAAGTCCCCCTGTAGTCCATCATTTTACCCCTTAAAACTCCTCTTTGATCACCAAAATTACATATTTAAGCATTTTGTCCTTGATATAAAATATCTTGAATGTAACCCGACACCATTGCGTCATTTAGTATGCGAGGTTCTATGAATATGCAAATGAGCCCCGCCTCCACTCACTCACTCACTCAGAGATCCACTGGTTGATCTGATTGGTTACAAGGTGGTTTGTGACGTCAGAAACACCAGCGATTTCAAAGCGTGTTTTTTCACTGCAGTTTTAAGGAGGAAATACTGAATGAATTTACACAGGTTTTGTCTTAAAGTATATTAAAAACAGCACATGCACACATAAACAACATTAAAAGCTGGATTTACACCACAGGGGGACTTTAAGTGTTTAATAACTGATATGCAGAACAATAAAAAAATCGACTTTTTGATATTATAACGGTGGTAACACTTTACAATAAGGTCTCATTAGTTAATGCATTAGCTAATAATAAACATGTGTTTTACAGCGTGAATCAATGTTAGTTAATACAAATGTTATTGTTCATGTTATGCCGCTTCCAAAACCTTATTGTAAAGTGTTATGACTAAATGATCATTTATTGGTCTGTTGCAGTGGTTTTCAACCTGTGGGCCGCGACGATATTGCAAGGGGGCGCCATTTACTATTAATAAAAAATAATTGTTACTATGTGAAACTGTCTACTTGCATATAACAAAAAATAAATATGAAACTGTAACTGTGTATTCACTATTTACGCTCGCTGTTCGTTTGTGTTGAGAATAAACCACCAATACTTTTGCTGCATACTGTAGGCAACAACAGATTTAAACATGGATGAATGGTTATCAACAGGGTCGCTGAAAAGGACAAATGCAGATGTTTCTTCATCTACAAGTAAGGATAAATCTTCAGCAATGTCTGACAAGCTAGACCAAGGAGATACAGTAGTGAGTAGCTAGCGGTAGTCTTCACATGTGTGGGAGAACAAACAGCCATGTTGCTTTATATTATTTAGCTTATTTTAGCTTTACACATTATTTGACCGGCGCTTTACGTCAAGCCTGATCTCCGTTTGAAGATGTCAGTTGTTGGTCTCCTAGCTGTTATAATATGATTTTGGCTAACACTCCTGTGCTTTTGCAGGGTTGAGCAGTGTAGCCAATCACAGACATATCTGTCCATTCCTTGAATGCTACGGCCAATCAGAGGTGTTTAAAGGGTTAGTTCACCCAAAAATCCTTTCGACTCTCCCTCATGTTCATCTTCAGAACAGAGTTTAAGATATTTTAGATTTAGTCCCTCTATTGGAAATGTGTGTACGGTGCACTGTCCTTGTCCAGAAAGGAAATAAAGACATCATCAAAGTAGTCATGTGACATCAGTGGGTTAGTTACAATGTTTTCAAGCATCGAAAATACATTTTGGTCCAAAAATAACAAAACTGCGACTTTATTCAGCATTGTATTGTGTTGTGGATCCGCGTTCAGTGACGTAAGACACAAAAATCATTCTCTGTTCTTGACTGAATAACTTATGTACGTTGATCTATGTTTGATTCATACAGAGAAGACTTTAGTGTTTTACATTTGTTTACTTTATTTGACGTCTCTTCCAGAAAACTACTGTAACTTGTCTTTAAGGCCGTGTGTCCACCAAAGCGTTTTTTCCACGCGCCTGGGGTATTTTTTAAATTGTTTTCAATGGGAGCGCCGCGTTTTTTTAAACGCCATGAGCGTACCGAGGCACTGAGCGTTTTTTTTTTTCACGTTGAAGCGCCCGGCGGTTTTTACTGGTCGCTGGGAGTTGTAAAATGTTCAACAGCGCTCATCACTGTCACTTTTTACCCAGGCGTCCAATCACAGTGGGGGAGGGGTGGGACTAATACCACACCGACCAACTGTCACAACATTCAAACTGCTGCGGATATTCTGTATCATAGCAACGAAACGTCTCAACGGAAAAAACGCTGCGCTGCCAAAACGCTCTCAAGCGCCCAAAGCACGGCGTCTAGCGTTTTCAGCTGGATAAAAACGGTTCGTTGGACACACGGCCTAATAATGTTTTACATTTATATCAGTTAGGCGAATAGGTTTAGCTGTGGTATTGAAATTGGCCCTGAAATTCCACTGGAATCTAAAATGTTGCTTTCGTGGCCATTAAAAAAAATGTTTAAGACTAGTACAGTGCCAAAAGTTTAGTTAAATATTTGTCAAAATATCTTTATTCATGTTCAGCAGAACCAAAGACATTTATACAGGTTCGGAACAACTTGAGGGGAAATGATGACAGAATTAACATTTTTGGGTGAGCTATCCCTTTAACTCCCAAAATTGCAATGATTGACAGTGAGCGTAGCAATGGACGGGACAACAGTCTGATATTTGTGCATGAAGGCTAGAGCAGCCGATTCGATTCTGGGCTCGATAACCCATTATCTGTCGATCCGTTTAAAAACTATTGCAGTGGGCCGCGTAAACTTGCGTGTTTGGTTGTGTGGGCCGCCCGCGAGTTGGAAAAGGTTGGGAACCACTGATCTATTGCAATCACAATCCAAAAAATAGTTACTCGACACTTTTGGTTGGTGGCTTTTATCAGTAGATCCAAAATATGTGTTCAACAATCACTGAATCCTGAATTTAAGTTTGTGTTTAAAGATAAATCTCTCTTTCTTTATGCTATACAGCGTCTTCTCTCAGCGGGAACAAGGACTCCATCTACAGTTTGGCCATGAATCAGATGGGGACGGTCATAGTGTCGGGATCCACTGAAAAGGTTTGACATAGTCTTAGTGATAAATCAGGCATTTTTGGTTAACACTATTGTTATGCAGCCTTTTTGATCAGGGACATATTAAGAGTAAATAAAGTTAGTTTTTGGTGTTGTTTCAGTATGTATTGAATGATACATCAGGGTTGTACAGATGCAATAATAAATCAATATATTGTTTTTTCTTTTTCTTAAAAATTCCCTGAATTCTTCAGGTTCTTGTGATATTTGTCATGTATAGCAACTGCCTGACGTTCTGAGTCCGATAATTTCGCATTGTCTTTATTTAATTGATTTGTTTTCCTCACTTCAGGTTCTGAGAGTGTGGGACCCGCGGACCTGTGCCAAACTAATGAAACTGAAGGGACATTCAGACAACGTCAAATCACTGCTGCTAAACAGAGATGGAACTCAGGTTCGATCAACATATTTTCTTCAACTCATAATTAGGGTTGGTATCGAGAACCGGTTCCAAAATTCCAAAAACCGGGTATTTGATAAGACACGCGCATTTCAAGAGTATTTGCTCTCCTTTTTCTCTCCAATAAATACTGGAATCGAAACCAAGAATCGTTAAGAACCGGATTCGATAAGCGGAATCGGAATCGGTATCAGAATCGTTAAAATTGAATCGATACCCAACCCTACTCATAATTGAGGTTATTATTTCAATAGTTTAACAACGCATGTTCAATCTTATTCACACCAATCTTAAAGGATTAGTTCACTTTTGAAAAAACTTTTGCTGATAATTTACTCGCCCCCATGTCATCCAAGATGTCCATGTCTTTCTTTCTTCAGTCAAAAAGAAATTAAGGTTTTTGATGAAAACATTCCAGGATTTTCTCCATATAATGGACTTCAATGGGAACCAAACGGTTCAAGGTCCAAAAGACAGTTTCAGTGCAAACTGTTCAAATGTCTTTAAACGACACCAGACGATGAATAAGGGTCTTATCATGCGAAACGATCGCTCATTTCAAAAATGTAACTTTTCTAAGGACAAATGCTAGCCTTGCTCTATTCTGTGAGGCGCGTTTGCAACGTCACGTAATACGTAATTACGTTCAAATGGTCACGGGGGACGTAGCCGGAAGTACAGAGTCAATGTTTACAAGTTGAACGCATAGGTTGAACGTGCAAACCAACTCAAACGCCGTTTACAAAAAAAGGAATTAAAAGGTAAAACAACGATGTCGGACGATTTTGACGATTACGTGACGTTACAAACGCGCCTCACAGAATAGAGCAAGGCTAGCATTTGTCCTTAGAAAAGTTACATTTTTGAATAAGTTTTAAAATAAGTGATCGTTTCGCATGATAAGACCCTTATTCATCGTCTGGTGTCGTTTAAAGACATTTGAAGCTGCATCTGAAACTGTCTTTTGGACCTTGAACCGTTTGGTTCCCATTGAAGTCCATTATATGGAGAAAAATCCTGGAATGTTTTCATCAAAAACCTTAATTTCTTTTCGACTGAGGAAAGAAAGACATGGACATCTTGGATGACACGGGGGTGAGTAAATTATCAGCAAAAGTTTTTTCAAAAGAGTACTCCTTTAAAGGAGCTAAACGCAAGTCTCTGAGTTTTTGCAGAACTACGCCCCCTCTGGCGACAAGCGAAACTGCAACCAGAGCTGTGCGCGTTCATGGAGGAACACACACACACATACGCACGTTTGCACGAGCTGTTCATAACTAAGGAGCATCAGCCGCACACTGTGCGGCACACATCTTTTGTTACAGTCATAATGAGGTAATACAGTAATAAATCTGCAAGTCATTTAAAATATATGAAAGGAAAGGCATTCGAGTAAATTACACACTTGTGTGAGAGGGGGAAACGGGGGTAGTAGAAAACTTCGGTTTTTGTTTCCATCTATCTCCCTGTGCTTACTGTATCCACTTATGATTGAATTATTATGGAAACACGTTCAGTTATCACTTTGTATAGGCTATGACCCGTTTGAGCCCTAGAGACGACCGGAGATCTCTCCGTTTGTTGAAAGCTTCCCGATGTTGACTCTCGTCTTATTCCGACGCATGGCACTGGACAGACAGAAGTTTTATTTTCTGTCTCACGTGGAGTTTGCGTTGGGGTTTGTAATGAGCTACAAGCCGGTCTCTTTCCGCGCCATATACAGATTTAATGAAGTGCACGTCACCGAAAGCAACAGATATGAGCTGGATTTTATTAATCATCGGCTAATTTCAAAATCAGCAAAGACAGCAATAAGAGAGATCGGCAACAGAACTGGTAAGATCATTTCATTTCTTTACTTTTAATGAAGATGGTAGTGTTAAGCGTCTGCGACTTACTTTCACTAATTCACTTTGATTTGCGATAGATTGCGGCGCTTGATGAAGGGGCTCAGCTCAGCTGCTCAGGTGATGCGCGTCGTCATATATGACTAAAATATCATTACATATAGCTTGGTTTCAACAACCAGATGCATTTACACTTGTCCAGTTTCGTCTGGAATACGGCACAGACCACGTCCTCAAGTGGTTTGAGCGATCGAATTCAAATCCGTCTCGAATGCGTTTCGGAGGGCATTTACACCCTGGTCTTTTCACGATCGAATAGCTATCCGATCACAGAAAACACATGAAGTGACCAGGTGTAAACAGCCCCTTTGAATCCATCGTCTACTTTTGTGGAAAGCTGACTAGAGTTGTGTCGCTCGAGTTGTCTTCTCTGATACGGAGAACGGCGGCGAATAGCTACACGAACCTGCCAGACATAGCCAGGCGAGCGTGAACGCGCATGACGTCACGCCCAGTCTCAGATTCGAGCCCGAATCCCTCTTATATATTTCACTATACAGGGTTATAGAGGCGATCGCAGTGATCAAAGAAGGGCTCATTCAGCCCATCAGGCGATTGTTTAAGCATGTATGGGTTAGAAAACGGCTATTTTTAACATGAAAAGTTGCGCAATGCACCTTTAAGGGCCGTACACACCAGGTCAAATATCGGCGTTTTTCGCCAAAACAATTTTCACTGACAATGAGTCGAGGGAACATGCAAATTAAATCGTTGCCGTAAAGCATGTCGTGATTCTCGCGAAATTTGTCGGGGGGGGCGCTCCTCTCAAACTTGCATCGCCCTACTCTGAGTTTGTTTACCACCGAAATGACTTTGCAGCTGTTAGATTAGCACAGCACAGTGTGCCAGTCCTGGATTGCATGTGTTCAGCCCTGCTCTGTGTGTGTCCAGTGTCTTTCAGGAAGCTCTGACGGGACGATCCGGCTGTGGTCTCTGGGTCAGCAGAGGTGTATCGCCACATACCGCGTTCATGATGAGGGCGTCTGGGCGCTGCAGGTCAACGAGGCCTTCACACACGTTTATTCCGGGGGTCGCGACCGCAAGATCTACTGCACAGACCTGCGCAATCCTGACATCCGGGTGCTGATCTGTGAGGAGAAAGCGCCTGTGCTGAAGGTGTGACGGTCACATACAAGAGCTTCTTATTTATTGGTCAGATTCATGTAAACTAACAAACTTTATGTGTATATTAGATTAGAGCTGGATGGTAAGCTGGTATGTTATAGGTTTTTCCACACGGTTATTAAAATAGAAGTTAGTTTTGTGGTCAGGTATGTTTATGTACAATATTAACAGGATAAAGATAGAGGAGAATAGTAAAACGTATCGTCTGAAGTCCACAATCAAAAGTTTTATTGTCACTGTTAGGGTGGAAATCTCGTATCTCCATGTTTTTCGGCATTTTAATTGGTTTTCATAAATCATTACTATTGGTCACTCTTTACATCTGTCTGTGGGTTTTGCAAATATTTAAGCAATGAAAAGTATTAAAAAGATCTCGTAGCTCCATTGGCTGCTCAAACTGTCAGTCAAACCGCATAACTCCGCCCACCTCTGTCACGAATGAACACATTCTGGAGCGTCTCTGCTTGTTTTCATAGCAATGCTAAATTTGCTAAAAAGTACAGCATTTTCTTTTACTCTAGGGCACCAAATTCAAAAAATCTTTTACATTTGGAGTTTCAACTACATATATGATCCACTTTCAATAAAGATTCATTTTAAGATTGAAAAATAAAGTGATCTCTGTAGACCTCAAACCCCTGCGCCAGCTGTGGACTACGAAAAGTACAGTCACTGAGGTGTGAATGTGCTTGGGTGTCTTACAGATGGAGCTGGACAGGTCAGCTGATCCGCATTCGGCCATCTGGGTTTCCACCACGAAGTCCACGGTTAATAAATGGGTGAGTGCAGCTGGTGTCCGGCGTGACGTCACACACTGAGTTTTAAGTATTATGCAGCGTGCTCGTTTACTCACGAGGATCATTATTTAGTGTCGCCTTTCCCTGGATGTGCTCCAGTGGCGTTATTTTAAGGTAATCTTTTGTGTTGCATGTTCAGGGTTCCTGTGCACTCTTTAAAGTCAAATTTAAGGCTTTTTAAGTCATTTTTAAGACTTGAACGAATCAAAATTAATACCATACTTTAGGGGTGTGCAATATTGACAAAAATATCTCGAATCTCGATATTTTCAATGATTTGTTGGTAATAATTAGATGATATTTTACTGATTGTGTTTTTGTGCTGGTGCCATGGCTGGTTTAGGCCTGACTTTTTTTTTTTTAAATGAGCGATCGTTTCGCTAGATAAGACCCTTATTCATCGTCTGGTGTCGTTTAAAGCCCTTTGAACAGTTTGCACTGAAACTGTCTTTTGGACCTTGAACCGTTTGGACCCCATTGAAGTCCATTATATGGAGAAAAATCCTGTAATGTTTTCATCAAAAACCTTCATTTTTTGGCATGGACATCTTGGATGACACGGGGGCGAGTAAATTATCAGCAAAAGTTTTTTTGTTTTTTTTTTTAAAGTGAACTACTCCTTTAAGATTATTTTTCTTTCCCCATTGGCAGATAATTGTTTGTTTTAAGCAAAAACTCGCTTAATTTTGATTTATTCCCGTGGAAAACAGGACATAATGCCTTATGTCATTTTACTCATCTAGTAAATGCATCTTGATTTAAGAACTTTTAGATATTTGCACTGGAAACGACAAAAATACTAAGCAATAAAAGCATTTTTGAAGTGTATTCTAATTTAATTTATTCATTAAACGTAAAAGATGATGCATACGTTTATTTAGCTTAGAAAAAATGGCTTTATAAAGGTAAAAATGCCCATTTAAAGGTTCAAATCAATTGAAACTTATTGGAAAAGATGATTTCTGTCACTGCTGTGAGCTGACCAACACACACAATATGAAGAATACCAAAGACTTTTGGAGTCAGTCCTAAACCTGCCAGCGTACGACACAATACACACACAGAAAAATATCGTCTAATTATCATAATTCTTGTCAAATCTTCTGTTTCAGTCTCTGAAGGGAATCCATAATTTCCGAGCGTCTGGAGATTATGATAACGACTGCAGCACGCCGCTGACGCCACTGTACACGCAGCCCGAACAGGTTATCAAAGGTACGACTTCAGTCTTGAGTTGGGTCATTGTATTCTTGTTATGCTGTTTACACACAGCTATGGTGCTGTATCATCCAGCGAAACAAACATTAAAATGACTTGGAATGTGTATGATGATCAGCTTTAAGCCGTATCTTCAGCATGTTGGTTTGATGTCTTGACCTCTAGGTGGCGCCAGTATAATTCAGTGCCACATTCTGAATGACAAAAGACACATTCTGACCAAAGACACCAACAATAATGTGGCGTACTGGGATGTGCTTAAGGTACGGTGGTAGATTAACGGTTATATTCATCGATTGATTGGATTGCTAGTTGTCGTGTAACTGGTTTGTTTTCTGATGTTCGTCAGGCTTGTAAAGTTGAAGACTTGGGGAAGATGGAGTTTGATGAAGAGATCAAGAAAAGGTTCAAGATGGTTTATGTGCCGAACTGGTTTTCAGTGGATCTGAAGACGGGGGTAAGTCAATGCAGAACGATGTTTTTTGAAAATTAACATACATGTTATATACAAGTCCTTGATGAAGGTGATTGAATTTATTTTGTGCAAGAGGTTTTCTAGTTAAAATTCCATATTATTCCCATATTACATATTATTTTGGCTTTTGATCGACAGATGTTGACGATAACGCTGGACGAGAGCGACTGTTTTGCGGCCTGGGTTTCTGCTAAAGACGCTGGATTCTCCAGTCCTGACGGATCCGACCCTAAACGTGAGAGCGCCCTCCAGAGGCTTATGTTTATGGTGACAGTAAATCCTGATGGTGTGATGATGTGTTTGTTGTGGCGCAGTGAATCTGGGCGGCCTTCTGCTTCAGGCTCTGCTGGAGTACTGGCCTCGCACACACGTCAACCCCATGGACGAGGAGAGCGAGCTGAATCATGGGAGCGGTAAAAACACTTCCCTCATCTAAAACACGGATTATCATTTTTAATAGTATAAAATAAATATATATTTATTGACAAAAATAAATATTTTATTTAGTAAGTTTATACTTGCAATATCATTTATTATATATGCTAATTATTTAAAAAAAAAATATATATATATGGTATAATAATATATTATTTTGTTTAAATTAGCATATTGTTACTATTATTAGCACTATCTATCTTTATATATATATATATATATATATATATATAATATAAGTCTGTTTATGTGTGTATGTATATATATATATATATATATATATATATATATATATATTACTTATTATTATACAATAATTATTAACTTGGATATTATTTAACTAAATGTATTAATAATTAAATATTTATTTATACATATATATTTATTTCATAAGTATATATTATTTATGTCCAAGTTATATACATTCTAATAATTCTTTATACTGTGTATGCATATATTTATTATTTTTGTATTTATTAGAATATATTAGTTATTTACTATATATAATACATGTATTACTTACAATAATAATTATAATATAAATGTGCATATAATATTAATAATAATTAATATTATACAATAATTATAAACTTGGATTTAATGTAATTGGATTTATTTAAATTTAATAATATCCAAGTTTATAATTATTAGATATATATATATATATATATACACATGTGTATATGTGTAAATTTCTTCTTCAGATGATGATGATGATGATGATGATGGCATATGTTGTTGTGTTTGCTCAGTGAACGGTGAACACGAGAGCCGGATACAGAAAGGAAACGGATATTTTCAGGTGCCGCCACACACTCCGGTGATCTTCGGGGAAGCGGGAGGAAGGACATTATTCAGGTGTGTGTGTGTGTGTGTCCCTGTTTAATCACGTCTTCAGATGCTGGTGTTCAGTGATGAACTGTGTGTGTGTGTGTGCAGGCTGTTGTGTCGAGACTCCGGTGGAGAAACTGAGTCCATGTTACTCAACGAGACGGTCCCACAGTGGGTCATCGACATCACAGTGGACGTAAGATCCTGTTCACGTCTCCAACAAATGTCTTCTTTTTCTTTCTGTTATTTAAAGCAAATTTCTTTAATTCTCCTACAGAAAAACATGCCCAAATTCAACAAAATCCCATTCTACCTCCAACCACATTCATCGTCCGGAGCAAAGACGTTAAAGAAGTATGTGTGTGTGTGTGTGTGTGTGTGAGGTTTCAGTCTGGAGCGACTGGAAGTAGCCGTTTTGGATGTAAATAAAAACTAGCCGTGTGTTTTTAGGGATCGGTTGTCGGCCAGTGACATGTTACAGGTGAGGAAGGTGATGGAACATGTGTATGAGAAGATCATTAACCTGGACAGCGAGTCTCAGACGGGCGGTTCGACCGGAGAGAAGCCCAGCGAACAGAAGGAGGAGGAGGACATGGCAGTGCTAGCGGAGGAGAAGATCGAGCTGCTCTGTCAGGACCAGGTACCATATCCCATGAACACACCAACACATACATGCTTTCACACAGTCAGATTAGCGGTTACATCTTCCATAGCAGTACCGGTGAAATTTAACGTTTTTTAATCTCAACATGCAGCCTTTGTTTAAAGATTATTATGAACAACATTGTTACAAAGCAGCTTCACAGAAAAGCATGATGTTAATTAGTGATGCATCGACATGAACATTTTGGCCGATAACTGATAATTCTTTATGCTTGAAAGTCGACAAATCTACATTTTTGAGGGGCTGATTACAAAAACAAAAGTCTCACAATTAAAAGCCGTGTCCCAATCACACAATTATGATGTTCTGATTATAATTTTATGCAGCCGATATGACAGACTTGTGTTGCACTGAACTGTGTTTTCCTTTTCAAAGTGATTCCTATTATATTTCAAGCAATCAAAAACCATCATGTTGAACATCTGAAGCGTCTCAGCTGAATGGAATAATCCATTATTTATCGGCCAAATTTTCTTATCAGCTTGATACCGATAACATTATAAATGATCATATATCGGCCGATAACATTATAAATGATCATGTATCGGCCGATAACATTATAAATGATCATATATCGGCCGATAACATTATAAATGATCATATATCGGCCGATACCATTATAAATTATCATGTATCGGCCCGATAAGATTATAAATGATCATATATCAGCCGATAACATTATAAATGATCATATATCGGCCGATAACATTATAAATGATCATATATCGGCCGATAACATTATAAATGATCATATATCGGCCGATAACATTATAAATGATCATGTATCGGCCGATAACATTATAAATGATCATATATCGGCCGATAACATTATAAATGATCATATATCGGCCCGATAAGATTATAAATGATCATATATCGGCCCGATAACATTATAAATGATCATGTATCGGCCCGATAAGATTATAAATGATCATGTATCGGCCCGATAAGATTATAAATGATCATATATCGGCCCGATAACATTATAAATGATCATATATCGGCCGATAACATTATAAATGATCATATATCGGCCGATAACATTATAAATTATCATATATCGGCCGATAACATTATAAATTATCATATATCGGCCGATAACATTATAAATAATCATGTATCGGCCCGATAACATGATAAATGATCATATATCGGCAGATAACATTATAAATGATCATATATCGGCCGATAACATTATAAATTATCATATATCGGCCGATAACATTATAAATGATTATGTATCGGCCCGATAACATGATAAATGATCATATATCGGCAGATAACATTATAAATGATCATATATCGGCCGATAACATTATAAATGATCATATATCGGCTGATACTGACCGATAACATTATAAATGATCATATATCGGCCGATAACATTATAAATGATCATATATCGGCTGATACTGACCGATAACATTATTAATGATCATATATTGGCCGATACCGACCGATAACATTATAAATGATCATATATCGGCCGATAACATTATAAATGATCATATATCGGCCGATAACATTATAAATGATCATGTATCGGCCGATAACATTATAAATGATCATATATCGGCCGATAACATTATAAATGATCATGTATCGGCCCGATAAGATTATAAATGATCATATATCGGCCGATAACATTATAAATGATCATATATCGGCCGATAACATTATAAATTATCATATATCGGCCGATAACATGATAAATTATCATGTATCGGCCCGATAACATTATAAATGATCATATATCGGCCGATAACATTATAAATGATCATATATCGGCCGATAACATTATAAATGATCATATATCGGCCCGATAAGATTATAAATGATCATATATCAGCCGATAACATTATAAATGATCATATATCGGCCGATAACATTATAAATTATCATATATCGGCCGATAACATTATAAATGATCATATATCGGCCGATAACATTATAAATTATCATGTATCGGCCCGATAACATTATAAATGATCATATATCGGCCGATAACATTATAAATTATCATGTATCGGCCCGATAACATTATAAATGATCATATATCGGCCGATAACATTATAAATGATCATATATCGGCCGATAACATTATAAATTATCATATATCGGCCGATAACATTATAAATTATCATATATCGGCCGATAACATTATAAATAATCATGTATCGGCCCGATAACATGATAAATGATCATATATCGGCAGATAACATTATAAATGATCATATATCGGCCGATAACATTATAAATTATCATATATCGGCCGATAACATTATAAATGATTATGTATCGGCCCGATAACATGATAAATGATCATATATCGGCAGATAACATTATAAATGATCATATATCGGCCGATAACATTATAAATGATCATATATCGGCCGATAACATTATAAATGATCATATATCGGCTGATACTGACCGATAACATTATTAATGATCATATATTGGCCGATACCGACCGATAACATTATAAATGATCATATATCGGCCGATAACATTATAAATGATCATATATCGGCCGATAACATTATAAATGATCATGTATCGGCCGATAACATTATAAATGATCATATATCGGCCGATAACATTATAAATGATCATGTATCGGCCCGATAAGATTATAAATGATCATATATCGGCCGATAACATTATAAATGATCATATATCGGCCGATAACATTATAAATTATCATATATCGGCCGATAACATGATAAATTATCATGTATCGGCCCGATAACATTATAAATGATCATATATCGGCCGATAACATTATAAATTATCATGTATCGGCCCGATAACATTATAAATGATCATATATCGGCCGATAACATTATAAATGATCATATATCGGCCGATAACATTATAAATGATCATATATCGGCCGATAACATTATAAATTATCATATATGGGCCGATAACATTATAAATGATCATATATCGGCCGATAACATTATAAATGATCATGTATCGGCCCGATAACATGCTAAATGATCATATATCGGCCGATAACATTATAAATTATCATGTATCGGCCCGATAACATTATAAATGATCATATATCGGCCGATAACATTATAAATGATCATATATCGGCCGATAACATTATAAATGATCATATATCGGCCGATAACATTATAAATGATCATGTATCGGCCCGATAACATGCTAAATGATCATATATCGGCAGATAACATTATAAATGATCATATATCGGCCGATAACATTATAAATGATCATATATCGGCCGATAACATTATAAATTATCATGTATCGGCCCGATAACATTATAAATGATCATATATCGGCCGATAACATTATAAATGATCATATATCGGCCGATAACATTATAAATTATCATATATGGGCCGATAACATTATAAATGATCATGTTTCGGCCCGATAACATGCTAAATGATCATATATCGGCAGATAACATTATAAATGATCATATATCGGCCGATAACATTATAAATTATCATGTATCGGCCCGATAACATTATAAATGATCATATATCGGCCGATAACATTATAAATGATCATATATCGGCTGATACTGACCGATAACATTATTAATGATCATATATTGGCCGATACCGACCGATAACATTATAAATGATCATATATCGGCCGATACCGATGATATGGTAGCTGAAATATTGTGCATCCCTAATGTTCATGTTTATAATATCTTAATGTCTTTGTGCCTTATAGTTGAATTTAGCAGATCAGAGCTGGGCAATAATATAGTTAAATATTGGAATCAATACAAACAAGATTGGCTATATATCGCTATAGTTTAGCTTTCTGATGTTGAAAGATTGGTATTTAGGGATGCACAATATTTCAGCCAACATAACGGTATCGTCCGATATATGATCCTTTTTAATGTTATCATTATCGGCCCGATAAGACAATTTGGCCAATATGTTAAAGCCGATAAATAATGTATTATTCACTTCAACTGACACTTCAGATGTTCAACAGTTCAATGGTTTTGAATTGCTTGAAATATGATTGAAATCACTTTGAAAAGGAAAATACAGTTCATGTGCAGCGCAAGGTCATATCGGTTACATAAAATTATTATGAGGACGTTATTTTTTGTTTTTGGGACACGGCTTCAATGGTGAGACTTAAATTTTTCTAATCAGGCTCTCAAAAATAATATAAAAATTTGGAATTAGATTTATCAGCCAAAATATCGGTTATCAGATATAAAGAATTATCGCTCTCGGCCAAAATGTTCATATCAGCGCATCCCTATTGGTATTCATGTTTTTTTTTTATACTTCAATATCAACTAGGAGATCATCAGTAATACTGGCGCATATGTGCTAATCAGACCAAGACACTTGCTAAATGCTAGTTATTTTCCTAATTATCTAGTGAAATCTCCTAGATCTCAGATCCCGGTGTGTAAATGCATCTTTCTGACTTGTTGCATTGCTTTGGGAAGGTTCTGGACCCCAACATGGACCTGCGGACGGTGAAGCACTTCATCTGGAAGAGCGGCGGCGACCTGACGCTTCATTACCGGCAGAAATCCACGTGAAACTCGCATCGGATCCATCACTCCCAACACTTCACATTCAAAGCACACGCTCACCTGCACTTCCTGGTTCTGTCTGACGTCTAGATCATCAGGCCGTCTGCGTCACACACGTTTATCCCAGTGGAAACGAGCGGGAGGTCTGTGGAGAAACGCTCAAAGACGTGACATGGAGTTTGAGTTCACCTGTTTGTTCACCCGTTAGGTTTAATTCGTTTCTCTTGGCGAATGCCATATTGAACATGTCCGAGTTGCTTTGGTTTTGTTATTACCTCCCCTCTTCTCATTTAACATTCCAGTGATGTTTGTTGCCAATGACGTCATCGGATCCCTCTCGCGGCGTGACCGGAAAACCAAGTCTGAGCTGAGGATTGCGTCTGGACCGGCTCTAAAACTATCACAACGTTTGATAAAACTCCCATGATGCATCTCTCTCACTAACATGCTGTGATCATCAATGCATCCATTTTTGTACATATATTGTAATTATTTTGTAGTCAACTTGAACTTGAGTTGGAGATTAGGAGGTTTTTATTTACTTTTTCTTTTTTAAGAAAACGTATGTTATCTTCAAAAAGGTGCTTTTCATGTCAAATATGACGACAGAAGTGCAGAGAGAGGAAATACTCGTAACATTATAAGTGGAAATAGTTTTTTTTAAAAGGAATAATTCTTCCAAAATGGAAAATTCTTATGCATTTGTTGAATTTCTTAATAAATTAATGTATGCTGCTGTTATCTAGAAAAGAGCTGCATGAAGATTCTTCAAAAATAACAGCATATCGGTTCAAAACCAAATGACGATTTTCATTTTTGGATGAATTATTCTTTGATACGACTGTTTGCTGAAAATATACAAAAATAAATGAATATATATATAATATAAAAAGCTATGAACATTGAAGGATGACATCACTAGATGGCAGTCTCTGTTCATGTTTTTAATTTATGCAAAACTAAAACTGTTCTGCAAACGTTTGTCAATCATACAAAGTTTTGCACAGTGTTCTAGCAAAATGTACATATTTGGTCTTAAAGACAAATAGGATGATAATTATAGAAACTAAATCGAGAGGCAAAACTGAGACGTCTCTCTGAAAGGTTTTAACATGCGCCTACACCCCCTGTATTTATGCTTCCTGTGTTCATTGTAATTATATGCAGTATATATTTTGGGTAAATAACAGCTTAATAAATGAACCAATAATGAATGAGTTGAAATGCGATCCTCCTGATGTTCACCTTTTACTACTGATCATCTGGTTATTAAAGAACTGAAACGATTGTATTAATCCTCCTTTAATACATGTGTGTGATTTATCCTGATAAGAGCTTGAGTGATGCTCATAGCTGTGCATTAAAGGTTAGTACTTCTGAAACTATACACTGAGGATATGCATCCTTAACATCTGTGTATTTCTCATTTTCAGAAGTGGAAAATCGTGTGGATATTTCCGAGGTAAGCATGACATGTTTAACACTGGTGTATGTTTCTCTTGGCCTTTTATTATAATGTAGAATTAAGCAAAGTCAAATAAGGTTACATTTTCTCTTTAATCTTGACACTTCTGCACCAACTTTTTTTTTAGCATTAAAACAGTATGTGTGTGTGTATATAAAACGTATGTAGAGGCCTATATATATTATATTATGTGTGTGTGTATATATATATATATATATGAAGAGTTCAGATGCAAAAGCCTCTAAATGCCATTTGAAATTTTCTTCTAGAATGATCATTTTTATCAAGCTTGTATATTTAAGTTCAGTGATTTCACTTAAATGGCAATGATAATTACCTATTAATTGTTATTTAAGTGAAATTGCTGAACTTAAATATACAAGTTTGATAAAAATCATCATTAAAGAAGAAAATTTCAAATGGCATTTAGAGGCTTTTGCATCTGAACTCTTCATATATATATATATATATATATTTATTTATTTGTGTGTGTGTGTGTATTCAGAGAAATTCGGTCAACAGCATTTAATGGATTTGTCCAACACATTGATGACGATGAGCTCCAGCCGCTTTCCTGAGATATTACATAGAATCACCACTGAAAATAATGTAAATTTAACTTTAAAGTGCAATTGTGTCATGAAAATAATGTCACAATGCAAAACGCTTATC
Source organism: Pimephales promelas (assembly GCF_988280905.1). NCBI lineage: Eukaryota > Metazoa > Chordata > Actinopteri > Cypriniformes > Leuciscidae > Pimephales > Pimephales promelas. Next base: position 29,105,731 of record NC_142790.1, on the reverse strand, counting down.
TTTACACAGGCTGGCTTCTTATCCAATACCTGTATGCATAATATTATACATATGTGTGTGTGCATATATAGATATAGACATTTTATCCTGATATTCAAGTGGTTTCTCTATTTTATAAAGCATGAGTATATATGTGTGCAAACAGAAACGGCACTTTAAAGCATCTGTTTCTGTGTAATCTTGCATGTCAGCGCTCTAGTTTCAGAGACGTTCACCGGCGCTTCAATAGAATTGCTCAACTCTATCCCAGCAGGCTCCTGAAACCTCAGCTGGTGCTCATGTGAGGGGTTCATCCTTCAGCTCCACGTTAAAGATGGTGGCGTTTGTTCAGCGCAGACTCTTCTGAACCGAGATCATCACGCTGTCTTCAGGACGACCTTCAGGAGGAGTAATGTGGCACGTGAGGAGAGACCGTATGAACACTAAGATCATTTACTGTGGTGTTTTGATGCTCACTTAACGCAGACACGTCCTCACTGTTGTCATCATCATCATCATCCACAGGCAAAGAGGAAGAGCGTGCGGAGAGATCCACAGCGGTCGTGTCTGCCAAAAACAAACTGGTTTTAATGTGTTGAACATATTCTGCTTAAAGTTGAATCTACTGTTGAACTGTTTTCCAGCATATATGAGTTTATTCTGATTATCTTTATCATGTGAGAGGATAAATCTGTGTGATTTGAAGTGGTGTATGATTATAACATGCTTGATGTATTGGGTTTAGGTCCCGGAAAACTCTTGAAAACAGACATTTATGAAAAGGTACTTAAAAAAGTGTTTAAATTATTATTAATTTTAATTGATAAAACAGTCAAAATGAAGCTGCAGCTCGTCTGATATAGAGGCATTTCGCGTGGCTTGCCTATGAGTGTGATATTGCTCATAAATATTATACAAGTATATGATACATCTTTAATTCTTCAGTTCAATTATATATTCATAAGAGAAGAAAATCCGTTTTAATTAGGAAAGCGATATCTTTGTCATGGTGTCATTTCAATGCTGAAAGTTTCCGCAGTCTTTGCATCCGCTGCACTTGATTTATTTTTGTTTATCTATTTACCTTTTTTAGAATTTGAAAGATAATATAGATATTGTTTGATGAGTGAGATCTCTGATTGAACTCCTTGAAAACCTTAAAGTCGTGTAATATCATGTTCCAGTGTGTGTGTGTGTGAGAGAGACCCCTGTTATGACCTGGAGATGATGCTGACGCTTCGTCCTGAACAAACCCTTCACCGGCGTCTTCCGTCACGCCACGCTCACGATCTGACAATGACTGGAGTAAGACAAACATCATTTCACCTTTATTTTTGAATGTAGAGCTTTATGTAATATTATGGAAGATAATGTTTTCACTTATTTGTATCTCACAATTCTGACTTTATACTTCAATATAAATGACCTCAATTATACGTCACATTTCTGATTATTTTCCCCCCTCAGAAATTGTGGATTAAATACTCGCAATTGTGAAAAAAAAGTCAGATTTGTGAGTTTATATATTGTAATTCGGACTCTCTCAGGATTGTGGAGGAAAAAAAATGTCAGGCTTGTGAGATGAAAGTAATAAACTTTTTTAATTTACAAGTTTACCTCTCAAAATTCAGACTTTTCCCATAAAAAGAGAAAATTAAGTTTATTTTCAAGAATAAGTTTATTTTGCAAAAAAGAGAAAAAAGGTCAGAATTGCAAGTTATAAAACTCACAATTGCCAGAAAATGTCAGAAATGTGAGATATATTACCTTTTTTCTTTTTTTATTCTGTGGCAGAAACAAGCTTCTATAATACAGATATGATGAGGAATCTTATGAACATATTTTGCCCCGAAATTGCAAAAGAAAATCTTAAATTTGAAGCCATAATTGTCCTAAATATGATTTTTTTTCTTTGCATTTCTGAGTGATGTTTCCTGTGAGATTTCTGTAGATCTACCTTAGACCAGTTTTTGTCCTCTTGGTTTCCAGATGTTGCAGATGCATTCTGGTATTGATCTGATGCGAACGGACGCATGGGGATTCGATGCAGGTACCCAAACCCCACGCCACAACCGAGACTGAGAGAACAAATACATGTTGTTTAAAGTGCCCCTATTATGCTTTTTGGGATATTGCTTTTCATGTAGTGTGTGATAAAGCTGTCTGTGAGTGTTAAAGGTCTGCAAAGTTTCAAAGATAAAGTTATCGTCTCCCAAAACTAAGAACTGATTCTGAACTTCCTGAAGCGAGTCGTCTAATTCCAGTCTTCCTGTTTGAATCTACGTATGTTTGTAACTAATTTGCATAATGCCAGTATATGGTTTTCATTGGCTGTCGGTGAAGAGCGTTTCTTTGCTGGGCCGTCTGACCAAACAGAGTAGACCAATCAAAACAGACTGTGTCATCTGACCAATCAGTGCAGAGTAGACCAATCACAAGAGACTGGGCCATCTGACCAATGAAAACAGACTGGGTGGTCTGACCAATCAGAGCGAGTAGCTGTCAGAGAGGCGGGGTTTAGAGAGACCGAATCCTTGATCGAAGCGTTTCAGACACTGAGAAAAGAGCAGATGCTGGAGTGGATATTATGAGGAAATCAAAGTGTTTTTTGACCTTGTTTGCATGTTAGCCGGTCGTAGAAGACTCGTTTACAATAGACCTTTTAAACAGCATAACGGGGGCACTATGAATACAATTCTCTATGATTATTGAGTGATGTGTACGACAATATCAGAACAAAAAGTGATGTCAAATGAAAAAGTTGGACTGTAATTGACTGTATTAGCCAGTTGTGCTGATGAAATACCTTCCCTCTCCGCCCCACGCTGCATTAGGAGTGATCATCACCTCCCGACAGCGGTCCCAGCGTGTGTTATACACCAGCAGCTTCAGCGCTTTCCCCTCAGACGCCTCGATCAGCGAAAAGAAGTCCTCCGACTGCAAAAATCAACGGCCAGTGTGATTTCATATTCAAATGCATCCAAACCGGCTTCGATCAGCTGATAAACGCATCTTACTTCCTGCAGCACCTGATCGGCGCCAACAATGTAATCCGAATACGGCTTCAGTCCCGCCAGTTCAGCGGGAGAATTCCCTTCCACATCCTGAAACATCATTACACCAAGGCATGTTACTCTGGTTTTACTCTGAATTATTCATCTTTGCACATCATTATTATTATTATTTTGAATCATGGTAATCTTGAATCGGAATAACTTCCCATTTATTTTTCAAGGATTTTTTTTGTTTTTGTAAATATGTCATTTTGGTGATCAACGATGAGTTTTAAGGGATACAATTATTGACTACAAAGGGACTTTTTTACTCAAAACGCTGTAAATCAATACAAAAATGATATTTTTCAGTTTTCAACTAAAAACGCTGTTTATCATCTCCATGTAAACTGCAAAAATGCAAATTTGAACTTTTAGTACATTAGATAACATGAACTAAGAATAAGCAGCATTTATTAATCATTGTTCATTAATCTCAACATTTATTAATACATTTTAAAGATCAAATGCTATCTTTTAAATTTAGAACACGCAATATAAACTAACATGCATATTTCTATTAACTAGCATTAATAATAATAATCATTAATACATGCTGTAAATATATATATTGCTCATTGTTAGTTTGTCAGTTAATGCATTAATGAATGTTAATAAATGAGACCTTATTATAAAGCGTCACTGTATTTTTTAAACAATTTATTTTATTTTATTATTATTATTAATGATTAAATTAGACAAAAAAATTATTTTCAATAGGGGTCTGAAACTTTTGGAATATATTCCATCGTATAGTAATTGTTTTTGCAAAGTTGCGTTCAATAAAAAAACTTTGAACAGGACTCTGCCGATTACATTTTGTAGCTCACCAGCACATGCCAGACGTTGTGATTGGCCCCTTGGAACGTGCAGAACCGGACGCTGGCTCCCAGTAAACCCTGACCGCCCCACATGTTACTGGGCACGACCTCCAGCTCTCGGATCCTCATCACTTTACTGCTGTAGACCTCCAGCTTCACCGGCTTCTCCACGTTTGCCTTCAGGAGGTCCTTCAGCGTGCTGCTTTCTTTATTCTGATAACACACACACACACTTTAGGCTCTCAGTTTGACATCAGAGCATAACGTATGCAAGGAGATCTTCAGATTATCACCATCATTATGATTTCTGACTTCTGGTTGTGACTCATCATTTTTAGTGTAACGCGCCTGAAATGGAGTTTAGATCTCACCAGTCGGGTGTGTCCAATAGACAAAATAAAATCAAAGAAGGGCTCCAGGCCGGCTCGCTCTGCGGGAGAATTCTCCTGGATCTGGGAATTAAAGCGGAATATTATGGAAGAAAGCTCGTTTTCACCACATGATGGGTGTGTAAATCATAATTATGAAGAATATGGACCATATGAACATTTTGGTCAAAACCGATAACTCTTTCTATTTGAAAGCCGATAACTAATATATTGGCCGATAAATACAAATCCAATTTTTTTGTATAATTTTTGAGAGAGCCTGACTACAAAACAAAAGTCTCACCATTAAAAGTCGCGTGTTCCAAGCACTCAATTATAACGTTCTCATAATAATTTTATGGAGCTTATATGACAGACTTGCGCTGCACATCGCACTTAAATCTATTTTCTTTTTTTGACGTGATTCCAATCATATTTCAATCAATTCAAAACCATCATTTTGAACATCTGAAGCGTCTCAGCTGAAAGAAATTATCCATTATTTATTGGATATAATATAAATTTTCTTATAGGGCCGTTACGGATATATGGTGGCCACTGGCCAATATATTGTGCATTCTCATAAGTCAGTCATATTATAAGATCAGTCAAAATATTATGCCATACTTATAAATAAGAGATTAAAAAGTCAAAATTATGACAAACAAAAGTTTGCCATCGGAAAATACTATAGAATTTTAAGACCCCTATTTTTCCAAGTGACAATATTCCGATGATTACTCTAATAAACATAAAATTCGAAGAAACCATTACACATCCCTAGATTTTGGATTTTTAAATGCTGTGACACTATGAAACACACTTCAAACCTGATTCCTCAGACTCGATGTCTAACTAAATGCAATAGTGACTAAAACAGCCGTTAATGTCGCACTCACCGCGTGCACGTGATACCCGCTCTCTGCAGCAAACACGCTCTGAATCAAACCCATCATGTACTGCGACGTACGAACATCATACTACTGAGCGAAGCTCATGAATATTGATTAGTACATGAGCACGTTGCTTAGTAACCTTCCTGATGCTACTCATTAATATTCATACATCTGTCTGGTTTAAGCCAATCACGTAGACTTCTGTATGCGCGAGTCGTAACGTCAGACCTTCGCCATAGTAGGATTCGTCCGTTCGCTTTTCTTTTTTTTTATTTTCTTTTTTTTAAACTCTTTCTATTTAACGCAAACATTAACGAGACGAAAACGGATAATGATATAAATAAAGTGGAATAAAACAAAACGAATTTGTAAATTCGTTACCGTAGTGTTGTTTAAACAGACGTGAGTAATAAATCTTAGAAGATCGCTGGAAATCAATAACACAGGGGGTGGTATCTGTGTTTGATTATTATTCCTGTGCAGGTGTCTAGCAACGGCAGATTCCCGTTATTTTAAATCACAGGTGCTGTTTGATGCCGCTCACGTTATTATAACTCGAATTTGTTTGATTAACATTATCCGGGGAAAATATGTCAGAAAACGATAAAACGTGTTTGGTAAGTTTTTTTTTTTATCATAATGGAAACCTTTTAGTAAACTGTAACGTCAATAATGACGGATGTTTGTTTGCTTCAACAGCCGTTAATTATATATTATATGAGGGAGAAATTCTTCAGACATGCCATAAATACAGCTGTGAAGTATTTAAAGTTGTATAGTAATGATCCAGTGCTTCGTTTCTTCAAAGCTTTCGCAACTCTGATGGAAGGTAAGTTAACGTTAGGCTAAAGTGTGACTTTATTTATTTAACTTAATATTATAAAATGTTCCATAATTGGAAATTTTTTACTAGAAGAACGTTTTCGGTTCCTCAAAAAACAAACAAACAAACAAACAAACAAAAAACGTTAAAATATCGTTAAAGAACCTCCCCTTTTTAGGAATGAAAGGGTTTAATGGATATTTAAAGGTTCTTCATGGAACCGCCGATGCCAGTAGACCTTATTCACAACAGCGCCATTTTGATTTTTAACGGAATGAAAGAGGCTGTTGTCATAAGTACCTGTCATAATGGCGCTGCTCTGAATAATGTCTATAAAGAACTTTTATTTTTAAGTGTTTCCATTTTTTATATATTTATGCTAGTTGTTGATGTTTATGAAGGTATAATGATATATGGCAAACTGATAGTGTTGTTGATGATAATGAAAAAGGCTCATACATTGCAGGTCACATTCAAGAGGCTTTGCGCGAGTTCGTCCAGCTGAAAGATCATCCACATCTGTCTCTGTGCTCAACAATAGCTCTCATGTGCGCACACAAACGTTGCGAAACCATTGGTAACCCTGACCCAGCCGCTCGGTACAACACTGAAATGAATGAAACATTGATTCAGGGATAATATGTGTCTTTCTGTGTCCACATGAGATCGAGATGCTGTGAATGAGCTGAACTCTGACCTGAAGCTGTCTGGATCCACAGCCGGTGACAGAGCGTTGTATTACGCAGCGCTGCTTTACTGGATCCTGGAGCTGAACCACAAAGCAAAAGCATGTGTCAAAAGGATGCTGAAACTCAATGATGCGTCACCAGAGGTTTGTACGGCTTTCTGACCGATCAATGAATGTTTGCACGTGAGGAGTTGACACTGATGCCACATTTACACATAGCCAGGTATTAAGAGAAACAAATATTTCCCCCCCTCCGCTTTCAATAATAACAAAGTTTTCAAAAAAGTTGTCGTGTACATCAACCGACATAAATACGCCGTTGAGCGCCTTCGTAACTCTGCCAAACGGGGCCTATGGCATGTTCTTGTGCATAATGTGAGGTTTGAGAACCTAAATCCCTGTTTCTCCCAGTCGACATGGCCACACATAACCGGCGTTATCAGAAATCTCCACTTTGGCCTGAGTTTTTAGAAATAACTGTTTTCTGTGATAAAAACAGGGTTTTTGTGTAAATGAGAGGCCAAATGAAATTAGAAATGCACTGAAATGAACATTTTGGCTGATATGATAACTGATAATTCTTTATATTTGAAAGCCGATAGCGAATATATTGGCAGATAAATCCAAATTTTTATATCATTTGAGACCCTGATTATAAAAGCAAAAGTCTCAGCATTAAAAGCCATGTCCCAAACACACAATTATAATGCTCTAAACTCATTATAATAATTATAGCCGTCCGATATGACAGACTTGCGCAGCACATGTTGCACTGAACTGCATTTTTATTTTTTGAAGTGATTCCACTTCAACATAATATTCATATTCCACGTAATATATTGGCTAAATTTTTACAACCGATAACAATGGCATAAAAAATGAACATATATCGGCCGATACCGTGTTAAAGACCCTAAACAGCCGACAGTACCATATTTATACGCAATGGCCTCTAAATGTCAACATGATCAAAACTTTGCTGTTGCACACTCTGCTTTATGTCTAGTTTAGACTTTTTAGGGAGTAAAATGCCTTTTTGGTGTAATTGGTTCAGCTTGTGTTTTTGTTAAACGTTATTGATTGTTTTAATTAGGGATGCACAATATATCGGGCAGGATATCGGTATCGGTCAATATATGTTCATTTTTAATGTTATATCGTTATCGGCCTGGTAAGAAAATGTGGCCGATATATTAAAGCCGATAAATAATGTATTATTCCCTTCAGCTGAGACACTTGTTGAGCAATGTTTATGTTTTATGTCTTGAAATATGATTGAAATCTCTTCAAAAAATGAAAATACGGTTCGGTACAACATGTGCAGCACAAATCTGTCATATCGGCTATACAACACTATAATGAGAACATCATTATAATTGTGCGCTTGGGACGTGGATTTAATTGTGAGACTTTTGTTTTTATAATCAGGCTCTCAAACTTAGATAAAAATTTGGATTTAAGTTTATCGGCCGATATATCGGTTATCGGCTTTCAAATATAAAGAATTATCGGTTATCGGCCAAAATTTTCATAACGGTGCATCCCTAGTTTTAATGGGGATTTTGAGAGTGTATTTGGAAATATTGCATTTGAACTTGCTGGTATGCACTAAACACAAGGCCACGACTTGTTTTTCTTTATTACCAGGGCCTTATTCTCAAAGGCTGGATAGTGTTGACCTCTGACACGGAAGAGAACAGACATCAGGCCATACGTTACTTTGACAGCGGTGTTCAGGACTCGGGAAATGTATTTGGACTCATGGGAAAAGTAAAACCTGTCTTTATACGCAAACGTACGGAGGCGTATTGCATTCACTTGAAGAAAAAAAATCTACTCTTTTTTTCTGAATTAACAAGTTCATTTTTCATGAGAAAAAAATTTGCTCTGTTCTTCTGAATTAATGAGTTAATTTTTCATGAGAAAACAATTTTTTTTGCTCTGTTTTTCTGAATTAACGAGTTAATTTTTCATGAGAAAACAATTTTTTTTGCTCTGTTTTTCTGAATTAACGAGTTAATTGTTCATGAGAAAAAATTTTTTTGCTCTGTTTTTCTGAATTAATGAGTTAATTTTTCATGAGAAAATTTTTTTTGCTCTGTTTTTCTGAATTAATTAGTTAATTTTTCGTGAGAAAATTTTTTTTTCAAAAAAAAAAAAATTCCATGAAAAATTAACTCAGAAAAACAGAGCAAAATATTTTTTTTCTTATGAAAAATTAACTCATTAATTCAGAAAAACATAGCAAAAAAAAAAATTCCATCTCGTTAATTCAGAAAAACAGAGCAAAAACTTTTTTTCTCATGAAAAATTAACTCATTAATTCAGAAAAACAGAGCATTTTTTTTTTCTCATGAAAAATTAACTCGTTAATTCAGAAAAACAGAGTAGATTTTTTTTCTTCAAGTGAATGCAATACGCCTCCGTACCAACGGATAATGTATTTTGAATCTTACAGGGACTAAACTGTTTCTTTGACGTGCAGATTGAGTTCTTCATGGCGAAGCAGAATGAGCAGTGCGCTCTGGACATTGCCAATCAGATCATAGTCTCTCATCCAGACTTCAGCCCGGCACTCGTGGTGAAGATGAAGCTGTTCATGTCTCTGCGTGACTGGGATCAAGCAGAGGACGTCGCCCGGAGGTGTGTGTTGTTCACTGTTCTTCTGAGCTTTTATTTGAAAAGGCAGTTTTAGACGTTATTCAGTGACTTTGCTTGAAATGTGTAGAGTTCTGGAGAGAGACGGGCATGATCTGAAAGCTCTTCAAATGATGGCCGTTATTGCTGCGGCTAAGGATGGAAATCTGGAGATGGTAATTCTGTTTCTTTTTATTTACAGTATAAGTGTTAATGGACTATTTAAAAACTGTTTACACCACTCTATACTTATGAAAGCACTTATTTTAAAATCCCCCTGTGGTGAAAATCAAGTGGTGTTTTTAATCCGCTTTAACACACACACTATATATGTGCGTTGATAAGTGGACAGCATTGCTGAGTATTTCCTCCTTAAAACTGCAGTGAACCAAAGACAGTCTCAAAAACACGCTTTGAAGTGTTTCTGACGTCACAAACCACCTTGTAACCAATCAGATCAACGTGTGATCGTCAACCAGTGGATCTCTGAGTGAGGGAGTGAGTGGAGGCGGGGCTTACCGTGCATACTAAATGAGGCAAGGGTGTCGAGTTACATTCAAGATATTTTAACACATGAAGAAATTTAAAAAAATGTAAATTTGTAACAACTGTGACGTCATGCACATGCGTGTAACGTGTTCTTAATAAGTGAGATCGCCATCTTCTGGGCTGGCAGCAGAATAGAGCGTTTTTGCGGATATGTGTGAACAGCAGGGATCGTTTTGACAATGTTGTCGTCTATGCGCAAAGAGAAACACTTCCGTTTTTATTGCACCGCTGTTGTGTAAATGTGTCCTACGTTTAAATTTAAGCCTCCTGTTCCTTTTTATCTCAGACATTCTTATTTGTCGATGACCCACAAATGTTATTCCACTGTGTATTTCAGGTGAAAGAGCGTCTTCAAGCTTTAATGAACGCAGTTGAGATCTCTGAGCCCAGTAATCCCAGCCTGCATCTGGAGATCACAGCACCCATCAGCCGACTGGTGCGAATCACTCTCAATATAATCCCTAAACATATGTCAGCGCTAATGTGTTAATAGACCAGGCTTGTTTATTACACACCGTCCTCACAGGGTTTTGTGCATCCCTAAGTGTCTGTTTCCATGATGCTTATTGCCCTTGGGTCGTTTCAGAGCTCTTCTGTTCATATAAATGTGCTAATATACAAAATAAACAGGACAAACAAACACACTTTAAGCCAGAGGTGTAAAGCCCAGGTTCAGAAAGTAAATGTCCTTCTCAGTATTTTGTTCCAATCATCTGGATTTGCTAATTAGCACCGTTTTCCAGCCAGGAGATAGAACTAATTAGTGAAATCAGCTGTCTTGAGTTCATGGATGGGATTTTACTTTCTTTTACTTTAACTTTTACTTACACCTCTGCTTACAGCCAACAAAAGTCAATTCTGATAATGAGTGTGTGTAAATGTGTCTAAGTGAGGGAATGGAAGCGTATGAGAGTAGCTGTAAAGTATAACAGATTTACCAAAAAAAAAAAAAAATATATATATATATATATAATAATAATAATATCCGTCCTGGTTATTGCTGAAGAGTCTCTGAAAAGCTCCATAATCTTTCTCCCCCACCGCAGTGTGGACACAACACCGAGATCCTTCAGATGTTGACTGTGTTTGTGCGTCGGCTTTCGTCACGTGCACCAGCATCTGATGTCCTCTGCGAGCTCGGCGATCTGCTCAGTCTCCAAGACAAGAATAAAGATGCACATGAATGCTACTCTGCAGCACTGAAAACAGACCCCAAATGCACATCAGCGTTAGTAGGTACAGTATCGTCACATGCAGTCATAAAAATGTGACTCTTTGGAGCACAGACTTAAGTTTGGTATCATTTTAAAGAAGACCCTTTGCAGATTATTGCTGAAGTAAAAAAAAAATAATAATAAGTAAATCCAAAAAAAAGTTAAATAGGTATAAGTTTATGAAAATTATTTATAAAAATATTTTATATAAAATATATATTTTATATATCAGGTTGAACTCAAAACTGCAATAAAATCAAAGCCATGAATCTAAATAGGTTGTGTTCCAAATTTGAAGATGATATCTCAAAAAATAACAGTTTGTTTGGGTGTAGTAACATATTTTCCCCATCGGGTGCCAGCAAAACCCCACTGGAGCTCACAGTGATTGGATTTGAATTTGCAGTTTTTCTCTCTCAGTATTACAAACACACACATGCGCACACACACACATATATTTTTTTATAACACACATACTAAGCACACTCTGACATCCATACCAACACACCCACACAAATATTGTTGCATAATTTATCCAGTTGGCTCTATAATATGCCGAACCAGAAAACAGGAATAAAGCGATATTTGTTTTATAGGCCAAACTTCAAAAAAAATGGCACCATCTGATAAAATTTTTTTTTTAAAAATAAAATTTTGAAGCCTTGCCATCAGAATGAAAGCCTCTTAACAAAGATTGCATAATTGTATAGTTAACTGAACCGGGGATTAAAAATGGCAGTTTTAATGGGTTTCAATGGGGACATTTTTGTCCAAAAGGTGCTGAGAGGGAGTATTTTTTGTACCTAATGCCAAATTTTTTTTTAAAGAAAATGACGGTGAAATAGTAAAATTCCAATAAAACTACACACCTGTGCCAAGTTTTTTTGCAATTAGCTTTAACACTGGCAAAGTGATCAAAAAAACAAAACTGAAAAGGACAAAAATGTCCATAAGGATGCACAACCGTCACTGTTGACAAAATGTAACAACTGCAGTTGAAGCCTTAACTAATGGGACATTATTGTGTTGACAGATTATTTTCATTGTGGTGTTACAGTAATAAGAAGGAACGTTTTGTAATGTGGATTTGAGGGAATATGTTTTTAATTGTCATTTAAAATTGTCACGTTGCAACAAAAATCTTAATAGTCCTAAGACAGGCTTCATTTAAAATCTGTTCAATTCCAAATGTTGCTATAGTATGGACTACATCTATGCATTAGCATATTTTTTATCTTCATAGGCACGATCAGATGCCAGCTGACGTGTGATCAGCTTGAAGAAGCCGCCCAACAGCTCACGTTCTTCTGCGAAGTGCAGGAGCCTCTTGGAAACGTAGCGGTAAAAAGCTGAAAGCTCTTCTTATTACACACGTTTAGTAGTGGCATTAGACCGTATTCAGGAAATGTTTAGATGGGTAATAATTAGCCCGCATTATGCCTTTAGTAGTGTAGTGTAACTGTGATGTACATATGTTTGATTAAACAGGAAGTTGCTCTGCTGAAGGCCATTTTGTCCAGGAAGCAGAAAGCAGACGAGGAGACTGTGATCCAGTTTCTGAAAGACTCCGCACAGCTTCATTTCTCTGCTCTCCGGGGCTTAAGTTATGGTGTCGAATACCTGCAGATGCTCGACCTCAATTTCCTCCTGCGAATAGTGCGCATGCACCTGGAGTCCAAGCAGGTGTTTATCCTCATTAGCAAAATCAAGGATTACTAGGGAATGCAAGAACTGATAAAAATGTAATGCAGTGTAAGTCCCTTTAGATCTGACAGATGCATGAATGCAAACGTAAGTTGTAAGAAAAGAGGATTTTTACTTCTGGAATTAGTCAATTAATTATTTTTTGGTGTGATTTCACAGGATTTTCTCCTAATTCCTGGACAAACTCCACCATTTTGGCTCAAACATGCAAATATGATCTTAGAAACGATCGTCAAAGCCATTCCTGGCATGTCAGCGAGCTGTTACTATATGGCCTACATCAAGTTCCTTCTAGGCAAGTGTGTCGAGATATAGGAACATTTAAAGGAGTAGTTCACTTTAAAAAAAAAAACGTTTGCTGATAATTTACTCACCCCTATGTCATCCAAGATGTCCATGTCTTTCTTTGTTCAGTCGAAAAGAAATGAAGGTTTTTGATGAAAACATTACAGGATTTTTCTCCATATAATGGACTCCAATGGGAACCAAACGGTTCAAGGTCCAAAAGACCGTTTCAGTGCAGCTTTAAACGACACCAGACGATGAATAAGGGTCTTATCAAGGACCCTTCGAGTCATGACTCGAAAAAAGATTCGTTCATTTTGATGAACGAGTTCGAACAGGAGAGTCACAAACGCTCATCACAGAACAGAGCAAGGCGAGCATTTGAGCTTATAAAACTTTAAAAAAAAATATTTATTTATTAGGTGAGTGATTATTTCGCTTAATAAGACCCTTATTCATCGTCTGGAATCGTTTAAAGCTCTTTGAACAGTTTGAAACTCTCATTTGGACCTTGAACCGTTTGGTTCCCATTGAAGTCCATTATATGGAGAAAAATCCTGGAACGTTTTCATCGAAAAAACCTTAATTTCTTTTCGACTGAAGAAAGACAGACATGGACATCTTGGAACATCAAGTTTTTTTAAAAGTGAGCTACTCCTTTAAATGTGTCACCTGGGGTTATGGTAAACGCTGCAGTGATAACATTCCCAGAATGCCTCTGCAGGCGATCACAGGACAGCCCAGCAGCTTCTGAACCTGTGCATGGAGAAGGAGCCGACCATGCCGGAGGTCCACCTTCTGCAGGCCCGACTGCACCTGAGCGTTGGAGACCACAGCTCGTGTCTGAGCGGCCTGGAGGCTGGAGTCAGCGTCAACTTCCAGGTCAAACGTTTGTTCAGTCACGTACATTTTTTTCCACTTGAAGTCCACTAGTTTTTCATGGATATTATTACTATCTCTCTGACTATTAGATTACAAAAGGAAGGTTTTTTGGTAACGCTTCCTTTTACAGTACAGCACTTACGTGTGCTAATATAAGATAAGTACATGGGTTAGGGGTAGGTTCAGGGTTACCCAGTAATTGTAATTGCTATAATAAATACATAGTATGGTAACAGGACTGTAAAAGTAAGCATTACCAGGTTTTTTTTCTGTCACTTTTGACTTCAATATAATGTGTCCTTGCTGCGTAAAAGCAAAGACTATATAATAACTCAAGATGCTTGTCTACTATTGTCTTGAATGGGGAAAAGTGCAATGCCCTATGTGGCGGCATAAGTTCCGCCTTCTAAATAAGAGCTAATCACCGATTGGCTAAGTCAGTGCAGCTGCCGTTATAAGCTCTGGTTCAACAGTCATACGCACACTTCCACTGCGCATTAGCTTGTCCCAGCCTGAAAAATGTCTTTTTCTGTCATGATTTGAGCATTTAGAAACAAAACGGATGATTTCAAATATGAAATTCAATCTTAAGCTTGGCGAGAATTTGATGTTTTACCAATTCAAAGAGATAGGAGCTGCACTTATATGCCCGGGAGGCTTTTTAAAGATGGCCGCCTAGCGAAATGTCTTAGATAAAAGTATGAATTTCTTTATGAACTTATGAACGGTAGTGTAACTGGATCTCTGGTATTAGTGTGTTTATGTCTTGAGCTCATGTCTGATTTGTCTTTTACAGGTTCAAGATCGGTTCCAGTTCAATCTGCTCAAATCCCGCGCTCTGCTGAGGTCTGGAGACCTGAAGAACGCTATTCAGTGCTTGAACATCACAATGAACATGGCAGGGGTCCGCAGGCCCTCAGTCACCAGCAGTGAGCGAGTGTGTGTGTACCTGGAGCTCACAGAGGCCCTGAGACTCAACGGACAACAGGTCCAGTCTGCACGTTCACCAAAGGCAGTGTTGGGGGTCACTTGAGCTACGTAATCAGATTACCTTCTCAAGTAACTATTACGTTTAAAAGTTACTTTTCCAAATAAGTAACACAGATTACATTGTTTCCCATTTATTGACTGACGGCTCTCTCGCTCTTATATTGAGACAAATCGAAGTGCAGAGGCGTTGTGTGTGAACATGATGTTTACTGTAGTTCTAGACTAAATGTGAGCATTTACTCATCTCACTTGCACAAAAAAAGATTCAATATAAATTAATAAAATGAGTGAAATACAGAATCAGTACTATGCAAACCTCCAATAACTAAATGTTAAATAAAATAGTAGTTGGGGTTATTTAATATTTAACAATATTATTGATCTGTGTTGTACTACTTTCATGTTATCACCGTGAAGCTGCTTTGATACAATCTGTATTGTGAAAAGCGCTATATAAATAAAAGTGACTTGACTTGACTTAAAACAATTTTTTATGCATTTAATCACACTTTATTGACCATTGTACTTGCTTGCCGTTAAACCATAAGCAGCAATGACTTTATATATATATATATATTTTTTTTTTTAAATTGGTAAAGTAAGTGTTAAACTTATTTCTCGTGAATCCTATACTTCCATTATCCAGAATGGCAGCACAGCTGCTTGGTACTTTTTAAAGGGACTAAATGTATTACTTTAAGTAACTTTCCCCAACACTGACCGAAGGTATACCCAAAAATTCAACAAACATTTGATCCAACCAGCCCCTTCTGACCTCTCATGTGTCTTAAGAGTGCTGTGAAACGTTCTCTTTCCTCAGCACGAGGCCACTAAAGTTCTGCAAGACGCCATTCTGCTCTTCAAAGGGACACCAGAGGAGACGCGTGTCATGCTTGCTAATGTGGATCTGGCTTTGGGGAGAGATGATGTGGACGCCGCTGTGGCCATCCTGCAAAACATTCTGCCGAATGAATCAACCTACATCCAAGCCCGCGAGAAGATGGCTCACATTTACCTGGAGAGGAGAAGAAACCACAAGCTTTACATTGCATGTTACAGGTGAGGACTCAACTTACATTGTTTATGTGTGACAGGTCATGTCCACGTCATATTTCTCAAAATTGTACATTTTAAAATAGAATAAAGTAAAATTAAGGGCTTGACATTAACTCTCGTTTAGCAGTAACGCTGCTTATTGCTCTTGTATAATGTCAAAATGCCGGTCTTGGCGAGTATTCACATAAACAGTCATGTTTAAAGTGAACGTAAACAGTTGAGAAAGAAAACGCATGTGTGACAGTATAATGGATCCATGTGGCAGGTCTTAAAGTGACAGTAGCCTAATAAACCTGCTGCTAAATTACACAAAATGACACGAAATATGAAAAATAATATAAAAAATAAACATGAAAAATAATATAAAATATATCTATATGGCAGTTTTTCCCATGTTATTGATGTGGAAATGCTGTGTGGGTAGTAACTTTGGAAAACACTAGCCACAGTGGCTGGTGAGCAAAAATGTTAATGTCAAGCCCTATATATATTTATATATACAGTATATATTTAGAGAGAGAGAGATGAGAATCACTATTGAGGATAATTGACAAAAAAGTTGGGGTAAAATAAACATAATTGTCATGAAAATATTGTCACAATGTAAAATATTTGTATTATTTCTTTTGAAATATGGGTGACATAAGAGATTCACTCTAAAGCTGTAAGAAAACTTCTTTAGTATCTTTAACAAAGTATGTTTTTGCTAAATCATGTTGAAGTTTAGTTGCCATCTTAAGATAAAAATGTTTCAGAGAAATAAGTGAGCAGCTTCCTGGACCTCACACTAGCATCTTGCTGGCTGATGCCTTCATGAACATACACCAGGTATATATTTCATGTTCTGTTTTTTTTTATTTTTTTTTTATTTGGTTTTTCAGTACCAAACATCTCACAAAATCTTTATGAACTTTAAAAAATATCTTGTTTTTAAAGCCAGAGGAAGCGGTCAAGATCTACCAAGCAGTAGAGAAGATGGCTCCTGAACACACATTAGCCAAGAAAATAGGCCAGGCTTTAGTGAAGGCTCATGAATATCTCAAGGCAAGTGACTTCTACAGGTTTACAGAGGACATTTACTTTGATAAAAGTTAAAAGAAGGGCTTGTTTCTCATGTTTCAGGCGGTGAGCTACTATGAGACGGCTCTGAAGACCGATGCGCTGGACTGTTGTTTGAGTGTTGAGCTGTCCGACCTGCTTCTTAAACTCAAACGATTGGAGGAAGCTCAGCAGGTCCTGGAGAAGGCCTTGGAACATCAACCTAGTAACTACAACTTAAATAAACATCAACGAATGCCCACGAGAAACCGGTATTAATGTTCTCAGATTGATTTCTCTCTCTGCTTCTGCAGCTACTGCATTGACTACAATGATGAATGATGTAAAAGTGTTACGACTGTTAGTAAAAGTCCTACGGGCCAAGAACGAGTCCGCTCTGGACGTCGTGCAAAAGGTTTGTGAGTATTTTAAAACTTATATATCCAACGGTTGGTGGCCACATGTTTTTTTTTTTACAAGTTTGGGGGTCTGCTAGAATACATTTACATTATTTAGAGTTAAAAAAATTTTTTTCTTATACTATACATTGCTGCTACAACCCTGTGACTGAAACACTCTGTTTAAAGTTCCTGAAAAGCCCAGTCTGTTCTGATTGGTCAGCTGGTGCAGTCTGTTGTTGATTGGTCAGTGGCGGCAAAAAAACAAAACGTGCAAGGCGGGCATTATAGGCGACTCAGCTAAATCATGGGCTGTTTGAAATCCTATACCCTCATTCACACTAACATAGTTCATTTAAGGGAGTGAATGAAATCGTTCGTTCTTGTTCTTTAATAATTATTTGAAACTCCAGTAGTAAGATTTATCTTGAACTCTGTCATGAAAACTTATGTATAAACCATAATTAAGCAATTCAATAATCAATTAAACGGAATTTGTTCCTGTTTTGGAAAATGGATGGATGGATGATTCAGGTGTGTGCGCCATCTTCTGGTCAGACGTGGGAATTCATGTGGTACGCGACTCTCACAGTGCATTATGGGTATTCTCTAGCCATTGAGCGCACATCGGTTGTGCACTTGTTGTTGTGGTGCATTATGGGATTGAATGAGTGCACTCGATAATGTCCACTATGGTTTCAGACCTTATTTCCTAGTGCCTTATTTAAGGGTATAAAAGGCGATTTTAGACACAGCCATAGAAATAACGGCAGTAACGGACTAACGTTTTCAGGGAAGTGTTTTCTGTTGGCGCGATTCTTTTCCCTTTTAAAGGGATAGTTGACTTTGAAATTAATTTTTGATACGTTTTATCTTACCTCAAGGCCATCCGAGATGTAGGTGTCTTTGTTTCCACAGTATTTTCAGTCAAACCGTTGTTGTCTATCAGTCATACACTGGAGGCTAAGGGGGTCCACCAAAGAGCAGCACAGAGAAGTCCAAATTAAACATGATTTAATGACTCGTAAATGTAAGTACACATTGATGGCCTAAGACACGAAACGAGCGGTTTGTGTGAGAAAACCAACAGTGTTTATATCGTTTTTACCTCGTGTAATCACAGTGATCTGAATCAGTTGTTCAATGTCCAACTGAACCGAACTGAATCAGTTCAATGTTACGCCGGAAGTGATCGCTTGCGTGTGACGTCACTCAATATTTACACGGAGATTTCGGAAGTTGTACCTTTTACTAAACATATTTAGATATACCGAAATCGTCTTCCATTGCGGTTTCCCGTATATATAAATATGTTTAGTGAAAGGTAAAACTTCCCAAATCTCTGAATAAACAAAGAGTGACGTCGGCGCGCAAGCGATCACTTCCAGACCGAAGCGCCCGTGCCGTCAGATCATTTTGTCATGGCTATGATTACAAGAGGTAAAAACGATATAAACACTGTTGGTTTTCTCACACAAACCGCTCGTTTCGTGTCTTAGGCCATCAGTGTGTACTTACATTTACGAGTCATTAAATCATGTTTAATTTGGACTTTTCTGTGCTGCTCTTTGGTGGACCCCCTTAGCCTCCAGTGTATGACTGATAGACAACAACGTTTGACTGAAAAAATGTCAAAATTGAAAATACTGTGGAAACAAAGACACCTACATCTCGGATGCCCTTGAGGGAAGATAAAACATATCAAAAATTAATTTCAAAGTGAACAAGCCCTTTAAAACGGTTTTGATACGCGACAAAATCTAATAGAACACACTATAATCAGTGATGCTGTCTACGATGTCGCCCCTTCCTGACAAACTGATGCCCTGTTCAGTTTCTGATGTACTTAAAGCAAACCTGTTACTTCTGACATTGCAACATTAGCATTGTTGAGGCAAGTGTTTTGTGCGCAAACAAATATAAGTGTCTTTTTGCTCTTCTGTCAGGCACATGATATCCAGAAAAAAGTAGTTTGCCGTGTTACAAATGAGCATCCAGCAGAATTACAGGAAGAGAGGAAGTTGTTATCGTCCATCTGTTGTGACTGGGCTCGTGAGTTTCACCTCAAACACGACCTGGAAATGGCCAAACTACACTATACGGACGCTTTAAATCACAGCCCGGACGATGAAGAGGTCAGTCCGTGAATGTAGAGGTGAGATTCGGAGGGAATGTTTTACTATGTCACATTTTGTCCTCCTGCAGATCATCTTTCATCTCGCTCAGTTACACTATGATCATCAGAAACTGGACTATAGCGAGGAACTGTGTGTGAAGATACTGCAGCTCAACCACACACACACCGCTGCCTCAATGGTATCGATTTATCCATGTACAGTCAAACGTATTTATTTTATTCAACGTTTCTCACATCATCACAGTATAGTTTAGAAAATGGTGATAAATATGAGCAGAACTCAGTGGATGATTGACCTTTTGTTAGACTCTCACACATGAATATCTGTTAAATTGAACTACACAATTAGATAATAGCAGTTTAGCTCAACCAGTGACCAAGCAATGCGAATGTTGTTCAGTGTGTGTGTAAAAATATCAGAGAAAACACTTCAGCGAAACATGGTCAGGTCAAAGTTTCCGAATCATTTTTACACAAGTTTTACTGTATGAATAATTTTTGGGTATAATATGAGTCACAATTTGCTTTTTTTTTGTTCTGCTTGCTTAAATAAATGAACTATAGTGTCCTTAACCTGCTAGTCTAGTGTGTCTGAAATATTTTTGGCTTGACTGTAAGTCTGTGTTTGGTTTATCCTCAGCTGTTGGCTGATGCATTATTTTGGAAGAACCAAAAAGAGGAAGCAGTCGAGATGTATGCTTGTATAATGGAGCGGAACCCAGGTGTGTTTCTGACATATCTCAAACATAATTATTTCATTCATATACAGTATTTCATGTCTGTTTCCATGTACGGTAGACAACTTTCATGCCATGGCCAAGTTTCTGCACGTCCTGCGCAGGATGGGGAAGCTAGACGACGGCCCGTCTGTTTTTGAGGCGTGTGAGAAGTTCAGTCCGCTGTCGGTCCGAGAGCCGGGGTTTCATTACTGCAAGGGCTTTTACTTCTGGTCAGTGAACACTAATCTATTAAAAAGAGAAGGTTGTTTCTCTTGAAGAAAATATTTTTTAGGATTATTACCATTTTGAGCATTTTTTAATTACGGATAATATTGCACAAAAATAATTTGAATAATCCAAAAATATATATTTTTGCTTAATTTTCAATTTCATTAATTTTTTTCTTTGTTCTCTATACATACTGTGTGTGTGTGTGTGTGTGTGTGTGTGTGTATATATATATATATATATTATATATATGGGCTGTCAAACGATTAATCGCATCCAAAATAAAAGTTTGTGTTTACATAATATATGTGGGTGCACTGGGTATAATTATTTATATATATATATATATATATATAAATACACACACATGCATGTATATTTCAGAAAAAAAATGATTTATATATAAAATATTTATATTTATATATAATATAAATTATATATAAATCTGTATACAGTATATACATGAAAATATTTCTTAAATATATACAAGCATGTGTGTGTATTTATATATATATATATATATATTAATTAATTAATTCCCCCCCCCATTAAATTTATAGGTAAAATTACTTAATATGATTTATATCTTTGTTTTTGTCAGTCTATTAATTTTTTTGACAATTTTATTTGTTTGTGAGTCATTTGTCAAAGTTCATGAAAACTAAATATAAAACATCTTAATGGTCCTAAAATTGTGCTACTTTTTTGTGTGTGCTTTATAATTTAAAAAAAAAAATTCATTTGATTTATAGGTAAAATATGACTTGCATTCTGAGATTTTTTTTTAGAAATAGATTATGTCGAAAATATAATCAAATTCTCCAGATTTTTTAGTCTCTTTAAGTCTCTTCAATGGTGTTTATAAGAGAGTGATGGGCTGTTTGTGTGATGGTTGACCTCAGGCACACCTACCATGTGACCGAGGCCCTGACACACCTGAACCGGGCCCGAGGAGACGCGGACTGGGGAGAGCCAGCCGTAGAGCTGATGGTCCAGATCTGTCTGAACCCTGAAAGGGATGTCTTAGATGAAGGACCGAAGGACTTGAGGTCAGAAGATCTGATTTCATGTGTGTTTTCAGATGATTTCATGTGTGTTAGCTGTTGTTGTTTCTCCTGCAGCGAGTCAGAGAGTGAGATGCGACTGAGCACAGCTCAAAATCTGCTGTCGATGTTTCGCCCGCGCTGTAAATCTGAGCAGGACAAACTCAGGCTGCTGTCTAACCTGTGCCGGATCTACAGTAAAGACGACAGACATGTGGAGAGGGCCGTGCTGGAGCTCACACACACACTGGCCAACAACGTACGTTCTCTTAAACTTATATATCAGGCTTATATCGCACACAAGACAACTCTTTCATTTAGAGACTAAAGCACTGATATTGATGTGTGTTTGTTTTTCTTTTTAGGAAGTGACTAATCATGATCTTTATGCATATTATATTAATGGATATTATTGCAGATTTTTATCACTGTAATTACTTTAACCTCGTGAGGCATCTTAAAATCTGATTCTTTTTATAGTATCATGATCCTGAAATATTCCTATACATCATTGACCTCTTACAGGATTATTATAGTTAACTAAAACTAGAACGGTATCACTTTAGTTCCAGTTCTCACTTTTAACTAGTTGATTATTAGCATGCATATTAGTAGGATATTGGCTGTTTATTAGTACTTATAAAGCCCTTATTAAAGCATGATTGCATTCTACATCCCTTAATTTTAATCTAACCGTCTTACTATTAATAAGCTGTAATTTGGGGTTCATTGAGGCAAAAGTCATAGTTAATAGTTAGTTTATAATGAGAATTGGACCCTGATCTAAAGTGTGATCACTAAAACCGTGAAAAAAAAAAAGAATTTTGTTACTTTAAAAATACCTAACTGCACAATACAAATTCGCCAAAGCAACATTTCTCAATATCATTTTACTAAAATTGAAACTCAAATAAAAATTAATTAAAACAAATTATAAAATGTGAAAAATAAAATAAAAATAAGATTAAAAAATGACAAAACAAATTAAAAAGAATTACATTTAATAATCTAAATAAACTCAAATTAAGATGAAAAAAGAAAAAGAAAATCTTTTTGTAATGTGTTTTTAAATGTTTTAATAACACACACACACTCACTCACTTAGTCCTCTTCACTTGATTAGTTTAGTTGTAGTGTGTGTTGTGAAGGACATGCTCTCCTGATCTGCAGGTGATGTTGGAGGCATCTTTGCTGGCGATGGCTCAAGGTTTGCTTCAGCTCAAACAGATTCCCAGAGCCAGAAACTTCCTGAAACGCCTCACCCGGATGGAGTGGACCGACGCAAACGCTGATCACTTGGAGAACGCATGCCTGCTCTTGGCTGACATGTACATAAAGCTGGGAAAACACAATCACGTGGACAAACTGCTGGACAGCTGCATACGACACAATAAGGTGTGTGTTTGCTCGAGTTAGACTGGCTAAACAGCGGAGCATCTTTGTTTGAATCTTACATGCACACACACACAATGTTAATGTGAAGAGTACTCAGACATTTGTTCATAATGTTTTAGATCTGCAATTTCTAAAAACACTTTTGTGTTTGTTACACCTGAAAATACAAGTATATATAAGCTTCATTTATATAGCACCTTTTTAAAAACAGTGTTTACTGAAGAGAAGTACAAGAGAAAAACAAACATTCATGCATAATAAAAAATAAGATAATAAAATGAAACACAACATAAATTAAATCAAGGCCGTGGTGAACAAACGTGTTTTGAGATACTTTTAAATAATGCATAGTTTAAATAATGCATTGGTTTATTTGTATAAAATAAAATAAAATAAAAACATGCCATGTCAAAAAAATAAATAAATAATAAAAAAAATGCATAGTCTATTCTATAATTAATATTAAATTAGGAATATTAATATATCAAATAAATGTGATAATATACATTGTAATACATGAATATATATAGATATAGCAGTATAAATGTATATAAATATTTATTTATTTACTTCATATTTATTGTATGTGTGTGTGTGTGTGTGTGTATATATACAATAAATATAAAATAAATAAATATAGTAAAAAAGAAAATAAATATAATTAAAAGTAAATAATTAGTGTTAAATAGTAAATATTAGTAATTGTATAATATATTATACGTTTATAATGTATATGTATATAAATATTATAAGTATATAATATATTATACGTTTATAATATATAAGTATATAAATATTATAAGTATATAATATAGTATAAGTTTATAGAATAATATTAAGATGATAATTTTACAGATAAATAATTTAATTTAGTTATTTAATTATTTAATTTTATTAAGCTATATTATAACTATATAATAATAAATAATAATAATGATAAAATAGTTTATAATAATTGAAAATAATGTTATACAGTATATATAGAATGTGCTTTAAAGAAAATAAGAAGTCTAAGATAAAAACAAGTTTGAGCTAGTAATATGATCAGTTGTTTTTCTCAACTTTAAAGAACACAGTGTGTGTGTTGTGACCCTTCAGTCGTGTAGTAAAGCGTACGAGTATCGTGGTGTGATGATGGAGAAGGAGCAGAGATACAGAGATGCAGCGCTGCAGTTTGACCTGGCCTGGAAATACAGCAACAGAGCGGATCCTGCAGTCGGTGGGACTTGATGATTCCTGTGGAAATAAGAGCATGAACTTCATAATCTGCCTTTACAACTGTTGCTC
Organism: Pimephales promelas; assembly: GCF_988280905.1. NCBI lineage: Eukaryota > Metazoa > Chordata > Actinopteri > Cypriniformes > Leuciscidae > Pimephales > Pimephales promelas. The sequence goes on along the minus strand of NC_142790.1, from coordinate 29,081,541 downwards.
TGATCATTGGCAGGATTCCGGCTCGCCTTCAACTGTCTGAAGTGCAGGAACTACACGCAGGCTGTTGATGTGTGTCGGCAGGTTTGTAAGGACATCATATTCGTCTTTCTATAATGTGATGTGTGTTTGTGAATATATTTGGGATATTCTGCTGTAGGGTGGCACTTGATTTTCTCCATTTTGAAAGCGATTAGATGCTAAAACATTGATTTAAGCTTGTTTACGCCACTGAATAAAACAATAAAACTTTTTATATCTCGCAATTCTGACTTTATATCTCACAATTGTGACTTTATAACTCCTAATTGTGTTATTAAGTCAGAATTGTGAGATATATACATTCAATTCTGAGAAATAAGTCAGAATTTCCAGTTCATATCTCACAATTCTGACTTTATATTGCGCAATTCTGGGTCCCACTTTATATTAAGTGTCTTTAAGTACTATGTACTTACATTTAAAAATAAGTACAATGTACTTATTGTGCTCATGTTGTATTGTAAATCACTTTTGGTGCTATTGAGGTGGGATACGGGTAAGGTTAGGGACAGGTGTGGTGGTATGGGTAGGTTTAAGGGTAAGGCATGGGTCAGCTGTGTAATTACAGATGTAATTACATAAATTAATTACGGCTGTAACTACATGCTGGTATTTTTTAAATATAAGTTCAATGTAAAAACATGTATGTACACAATAAGTCCATTGTATCAAATGATTAATTTCAATGTAAGTACATGGTACTGAAAGCCACTTAATATAAAGTGTTACCCAATTCTGAGATAAAAAGTCACAATTCCCTTTTTTATTTCTCATTCAGTGGCGGAAACATGCGTCCACAGAAAGTGTCTGACTGATGTCATCAGTGTGTGTTCTGTCCAGGTTCTGCATCAGCGTCCAGATTACCCACAAATCCACAGTGAGGTTCTGACCCGAGCTCAGCTCTCGCTCCGTCTGTGATGTCATTTCCCTTGTGAAACACTGACATTGAGAGATGTTAGTTAGAGAGATAATTATTAGTTTTAAAGGTTTTATGTTTATGTGCCATAGGAAATGCTTGCGATTAGAACATTTAAGCAATTTGTAATATCCAGTGCACTCCCACAATTCCTGAGGCACAAAATCTGATGTTTTGTGAACAAAATCTAATTTGTGTGTGTTTGTTTATGTATGTATGAATGTGTATGTATCTGTTTTGTGTGTCTGTGTTTGTGTAAACATTTATAAACTGTACTGGAAAGCCCTTCTCTTACATTTAGAGCAGTGACAAAATAAAATGAGTTTATCAAGATCTGAAACAGCATATCAGTTTTTTGACCCCTCTTATATTTTCATGGACACAGAGCTACAGGTGAGTGTTTCGGTTTTGTCTTTATAATACAGTATGTTGATGTTCTTGAGTTCATATTTAAAGGTGAATTTTCAGTTTCTCCATTCAGCATCAACTAATTTAACTTACTTTAGAAAGACGGTAGAAAATGACACTCTCCGTTAAATTATTTTTTGAAATTGTAAAACGGTTATCACTGTAAATGTTTATTTTTTATCCCTGAATGCTTATATGCGAGTTCACTGTGTGCAGTTCCTCAGTCATCCTGCAGGAGGCGCCAGTGAGCTCATCATGAACGATGGAGCTGATTGGCCAATCCACTATGAGGTATTTTTAGGTCATTTGACATATACTTCTGTAACAATATAGATGTAGGAGTAAGTAATAATATGAAGTAATTCTTCTTTTAGGCCATGTCAGAATATTTAAAATCCGGCATTTTTAAAAGTTTAATCCTAGATGTGCTCTTATGTTTCACTTGCATCAGCCATAAAGAGTAAACTTTTTGGTCCATGCACAAAAACAAATAAATAAATGTGAATTTCGGTTTAGAAGTTTAGATGCATTTCTACCTAATAATTTAGTGGTGTAATTGCTAAAAAACATCTATGTGTTTATTTATTATGCCTGAGAATAAAGCAATATTTTTTATTAGTTATATTTATTTAGTAAATAATAATTATAGTAGTAAAATATACATTTATTTGTGATTACATATTTAAAATGTAGATAAATTATTTTATATAAATTAATAAACATATGTGAAAAATGTATGTATGTATGTATGTATATATATATAAATTATACATTAATATATTTTAATAAAGTAGTACTTGTAAAAAATCATATTTTCTTGTTGCAAATTGTTGTGTGTGTATGTGTGTGTTTTTTTGAACTGGCAAATTTATTAATTGTTAAGCACATACACAAACACATTATATATTTACAAACTTTTATTTTAGATACTATTAATTGGTATTTATCGATTTGACAGCTCTAATATATATATATATATATATATAATACACACATATACACACTACCGGTCAACAGTTTTAGATCAGTAAGATTTTTTTTTTTATGTTTTTAAAAGAAGTCTCTTCTGCTCACCAAGGCTGCAATTATTTGGTAAAAAATACAAAAAACAGTAATATTGTGAAATATTATTACAATTTAAAACAGCGGTTCTCTATGTGAATATATAGTGAAGTGTAATTTATTCCTGAGATGAAAGCTGAATTTACAGCATCATTACTCCAGTCTTCAGTGTCACATGATCCTACAGAAATGATTGTAATATGATGCTCAAGAAATATTTATGATTATATTATCCATGTTGAAAACAGTTTTTTACATTTTTATTTCAGGATTCTTTGATGAATAGAAAGTTCAAAAAAACAGAATTGATCTGAAATGGAAAGCTTTTGTAACATTAATCACTACCATTCAAAAGTTTGGGGTCAGTAAGAATTTATTTTTTATTTTTGGGGGAAAGAAATTAGAAAATACTTTTATTCATCAAGGATGAGTTAAATTGATCAAAAGTTACAGTAAAGACATTTATAATGTTAAAAAAAAGATTATATTTTAAATAAATGCTGTTCTTTTGAACTTTCTATTCATCATAGAATTTTGGGGGGAAAATAGTACACGACTGTTTTCAACATTGAAAATAATAATTTATGTTTTTTAATAATAAAATCAGCATATTAGAATGATTTCTGAAGGATCATGTGACACTGAAAACTAATGTGTAATCAGCAACAGTAATGATGTTGAAAATTCAGCTTTCATCTCAGGAATAAATTACACTTCACAATATATTCACATAGAAAACTGCTGTTTTAAATTGTAATAATATTTCACAATATTACTGTTTTTTTTGTATTTTTTTATCAAATAATTGCAGCCTTGGTGAGCAGAAGAGACTTCTTTTAAAAACATACAAAATCTTACCAATCTAAAAAAATTTGACCGGTAGTGTGTGTGTGTATATATATATATATATATATATATATATATATATATAAAATGATTAGAAAGAAATAATAGATAAGTAATAGAGATCATTTGAAATGAATTACATTTTTTAATCAAACCTAGTACTTTGCAGAAATAATTTTTGTTTTTTTAAGTAATTAAATCAAATGAAATCAAATCCAACCAGGATTTAGTAAATAATAATTATGATTTACTAAATGTGCCTCTGGCTAAAAGTACTTTTAAAAAATCTTGTATCCCAAATGCCGTTAGTATCCTTAACCAAACCTAGTGACGACAACAAATGAGTTATCTTACTGTATTTAAGTATATTTATTTTCATCGTGATATTTTACATTGTATCTTTATGCATTTATTTCCTTTACTATGTTTGAGACGTTGTCTGTATGTTTATCTGTCTTGTATGTTTGGTGAGCCGAAGGAAACTTTCCCCCCCGGTGGACAATAAAGTTGTATTCTAATTCTATTCTAATTCATCACAGGTAAATGTAAATGTTGGGTTCTCTTGAATATCAGTTGTTTGGAAGACAAGGAAGTGTAATGAAAGGAAAATGAAGAGGGGAAAAAAGAAGTCAATCTATGATGCAAGATAAAAATAATTGGAAGGGGAAGGAGGAGAGAGAGATGGTTGTGACAGAGGAAATGATGTTGTCACGAGCGCTGAAGTACCTGTATCATAACGGATTTTGTGGAAGGACCCATAACGTTTGAGAGGAGAGCGTTCACCAGCACTGAGCAGCGTAAGCACAGCAGACTAAGCTTTATAACCTCATGTGTTCATGTTTCTACAGCTCTAATCTTCTTCATCCACAGATGTCCGTCTCCGACAGCTCACCGTCCTCCATCTGCATGTTCTCACTCCATCACCCGTGCTCCGGCTCTCCCGACGGGACGCTCCCTCAGGACCCCATGCCTCAGGTGGACTCGGGTCAGTACGGCCAGAACATGGGCTTTCCCCGGACGGCGGAGCAGATGATGGGTCTGGGTTACCTGGCGTACCCGTCCTGTCTGAACACCAGCAGCAGCGAACGCAGCGCGCAGCAGAATCACAGCGCTCCGCAGGTGACAACACACACACACACACACACACACACCTGCGCGAGTCTGCCATCGGGCCTCTCATGATCGAACCGATGAATGAACAATACACTTTTGGTTTTGTTTACATCTCAGCATTTCTATAAACGTGTGGTTGTTTGCTGGGTTATCATAGTTAACTGAAACCATTAAAAACATTAAAATCTAAAACTATTAAATCCATTTTTTATTTAGTTTAACTTGATGTACTGAAATAACTACCTAAGTAAAACCATAAAAAAATAAAATAAAATAAAATATTACAAAACCGTATTTTATTCCAGGTAGTTGCCATTGCAGCTTTTCCTTTTTCATTTAGTTTAAGTTGATGTACTAAAGTAACTGCAACTGAAATAACATTATTTATTATACTATAAATATGTATTAAAAAAACACATGTGTAATTAGATATTATACGTATAATAACTTATAACTTTGTAAATGACAAAAACAAAACAATTTACTAAAATTAACAAAAATATTAATGGAAAATACACAACTAATTTTACAATGAAACTGTAATGGTTTCTCAATTATATTAAAATAACAATTAATAAACCAGAGTAAATTATTCATATTATTTATAAATATATTTTTTTGTTATAACAACACATTAGGTTATTAATGATTAAAATGATAGTTCTAAATGTTAGGTAATATTTTTTAAATAATTTTAATATATTTAGTTTAACTTGATGTACTAAAATAACTACAGTACAACTCAAAGTAAAACCATAAAAAATGTTGCTCAAAATAATAATAAGTTATTAATGATTAAAATGATAGTTATAAATGTTGAAACAAATGTTAGATAATATTTTTTAAATAATTTTAATATATTTAGTTTAACTTGATGTACTAAAATTAATAACAACGATATAGATATATTTAAACAAATTATAATTTTAGATTATACTTAATTTCTAACCCATATGCCAATAAAAATGACAAAATTACTAAAACTTTAAAATTAAAATAACTATGCAAATAAAAACCAGTTCAATATATGAATAAAACTAGTTTTTCAGTGGTATTAAAATAACACTTAATTAAGTTATTAATTATGTCTGAGAATACGAGTTACGAATTTACTAATTCTATAACTAAGTATTTAGTCTAATTACTTGATATTAGTGACTATTCAATTAGATAGAATAGTAAATATAATAAATACATTTTTTATAATTATAAAATATTTTATTTAAAACATTTTCTGGAATAACTTGTTTTTTTGTGTGTTTGCATGAAATTATTTGAGGCACTGAAATAATGACAATTACTAATAAATAAAGAATTGTTGTAGGGAAATATTAATGTTAGATTCCATTGGATGTTTGTGGTTCGGACAACAAGGATACATTAAGATAAAATAATGCAAAAAAAATTGTTTATAAAACTGGAAAAAGCATTTGCTAAATGAATAAATGTAAACAAGTCTTCATGAAATGCACACTTGTAGAATAGATATGTAGCTCTTGTATCCTTCTTTCGGAACGCAAACCCATAATGCACCGTGAGCTCAATGAAAATATCCATTGAGATTGTGGAAGAAGTGGGAGAAATGTTTATGATCTGGGAATTTCACGAAAGGAATCGTAGCACTTTATATTAACATCAAAATCAGTTTGAACTAGTTGTGTTTGTTTTGTGGAGTGAGTGATCATCTCTGTGTGAATCGCCTTCACTGACCTTTATTTCTTCTCCGTTCTCGGTAACTGCTGATCTTTGGGAAGGATTTTTCCCAGTTTCTTCTGCCGCCGCCAGTACCCGCTCTCCGCCAGTCCGGACAGAAGAGAGGTTTGAGTAAAGACAGCGTTGAGTATCGCCTGCGCAGAGAGCGCAACAACATCGCCGTGAGGAAGAGTCGCGATAAAGCCCGCCGTCGTATCCAGCTGACCCAGCAGAGGGCGCTGCAGCTTCAGGACGAGAACCACAGGCTTCAGATGCACATACAGCGCCTGTCACACGAGGTGGACTCGCTCAGACACTATCTGTCACAGCGCCACCTACAGGCCAAAGAGCAGGACGACAACTGCTGAGACACTCCAGGTTCTGTTCATCTTGGTTTCACTTTATTTTCATGGTCCCTTCACTGTGTGATGTTTAGCGGCATCTAGTGGTGAGATTGCGAATTGCACCCAACAAAAGTTGTTGTCGTCGTCTGAGACGGCAGAGAGTAGCCAGTTAAGCAATGAGGATTCTTTACAAAGAATAATTAAGAAATTATGTTTACTTAATTATTCAGTAAAGCGATATGTTATTGTGTGAGTGTTTTATTCGCTGACTTTAGCTATAGCTTCTTTGCATGAAAAACAACATAGTGACGAAACGCGTTTGTCCGTTCCGGGCCACCGTAGAAACGTGGATGTAAGGGGACCCCGCGGTGTGTAGAGAGAAATGGCTCATTCTAAGCTGATAAAAACATAACGGCATATTAGCTAAGGTCTTCATACACCACTGAAAATATAGTTATGAATATGATATTGCATTTCTGTCAACGGATCCTCCTAAATATTACACACTGCACCTTTAACACATCCTGTTCACTATAAGTAACATTGCACCTACAACTCTCATTATAGGGTTAGTAGAGTATTAGTAGACTGGGTTAGTACAGGGTTAGTAGAGTATTAGTTGACTGGAAGGGTTAGTATTGTGTCAGTAGAGAATTAGTAAACTGGGTTAGGGTTAGTAGAGTATTAGTAGACTGGGTTAAGGTTAGTAGAGTATTAGTAGACTGGGTTAGTATAGGGTTAGTAGAGTTTTAGTAGACTGGTAGGGTTAGTATAGTGTCAGTAGAGTATTAGTAGACTGGTAGGGTTAGTAGAGTATTAGTAGATTGGGTTAGTAGAGTATTAGTAGACTAGTAGGGTTAGTATAGTGTCAGTAGAGTATTAGTAGACTGTGGTAGGGTTAGTAGAGTATTAGTAGACTGTGGTAGGGTTAGTAGTGTATTAGTAGACTGGGTTAGGGTTAGTAGAGTATTAGTAGACTGTGGTAGGGTTAGTAGAGTATTAGTAGACTGGGTTAGGGTTAGTAGTGTATTAGTAGACTGGGTTAGGGTTAGTAGTAGAGTATTAGTAGATTGGGTTAGTAGACTATTAGTAGACTGGGTTAGGGTTAGTAGACTATTAGTAGACTGGGTTAGGGTTAGTAGTAGAGTATTAGTAGATTGGGTTAGTAGAGTATTAGTAGACTGGGTTAGGGTTAGTAGTGTATTAGTAGACTGGGTTAGGGTTAGTAGTAGAGTATTAGTAGATTGGGTTAGTAGAGTATTAGTAGATTGGGTTAGTAGACTATTAGTAGACTGGGTTAGTAGACTATTAGTAGACTGGGTTAGGGTTAGTAGACTATTAGTAGACTGGGTTAGGGTTAGTAGTAGAGTATTAGTAGATTGGGTTAGTAGAGTATTAGTAGACTTGGTTAGGGTTAGTAGAGTATTAGTAGACTGGGTTAGGGTTAGTAGAGTATTAGTAGACTGGGTTAGGGTTAGTAGAATAAGTTGACATGTAGTTGCATAGTTACTTATAGTGAACCGAATGTTCAAAAGGCACCATCAAAATAAAGTGTTACCTTGATCTTAGATTCGATTCGAGACTTTCTTATAGTTTCAGTGAACATGGGAAATAATCTACTCTGAACTAGTCAAATCTCAACTAGTTGTAAACATCTGAAGCAGGAATACCTGTCATTTTGAAATGATAAACTGATGTTGATTGTGCTATACATCACAGCAAATCTCTAAAAACTCAAGTGTTTTCTGTTTTAATTTTAAATAAATAGTTCAATCTTGTAACTTGTTTAATTTGTATTCCTCCCGGAGAGATTCTGCAGTGAATGTTTCTCGTGGTTGGTTTATTTTTTGAAAGTCAGTTTGTATATAGACACGATCTTTAAAGTTTTTACAAAAAAACCTCTATTTTTAAAATGTTTTGTACTGAATGGCTTCTCAACTAAATTTAAAACTTAGAGGTTACATCTCACAATAAGCAAAATTAGAAGTATTTTTCATCATTAGTTTGTGTAAACTAAAGCATTTATTCGTTTTAGTTCTGTATTTACTATAACATTATTAAAATCAAAAATTGTATATATTATTTAATGAATGTGAGCTGACATGAACTAACAATGAACAGTTTTTTTATTATTTATTAATTAACATTAACAAACTAATAAAACTATAAAATGTTTTGCTCATTATGAATGCATTAAATAACGAGAGCTTACCGTAAAGTGTTTAACGTTTACACAAATGAATATCTGAAGCAAGAAAAACGCATTACAAACAAATTCTGTATTACTTTGCTAAAAAAATTATTTTACGGTGTCTGTGTTACAGTGTACTTACTATTGGGTTAGGATTAGGTATGCATAATTTACTACAGTAACATGGACACTGTAAAATAAATTGTTTCCATAATTTGTAATTAATTCATTGTTGTAGTGAATGACAGTGTTCACATGTGTTTTGTATGTATTTTTATACAGTTCTTCTGACATATAATATACTCTCCATTAATGTTCAGTCGTGTGATTTTACTGTTTAAGAATATAATAATAACGGAACTTTAGAATTCTAATCCGGAACTTTTGTCTGGAACTGCAGTTTTAAAACAGACTTAAAAAAAAATAACATGCATCAGAATCTGGCTGAGTTTTCACACACTGAATCAAGCAACTTTGCAGATTAGCCCGTTTCTTTGGTCAATCTGCATTGATTGTAAATTGCACAACACAATAGCAGAATGTCATCTTTCCTCCCTTCAAACGGACGCGATGACACGGGTGTTTGAGCGGGGAGAGCTCAGGCCGAGCTTCAGTGGGACGGATGAGATTTCAACACCATGTGGGACAGTGAGCTGACGATAGCATCAGGACACAGGGCTGTTCGGGTCTTCCTGTGGCTTCCACTGATAGCACTCGCTCACACACCAGATGAACTGAGGCTGATAACACACAGGGACAGACTGCCAGAGCCACGTCCACTGGAGAACACTCTGACTTTTATTAATTCACACAACTGTTGATGTTTGTGTGTTGTAACTTGATTCCGTATGGCTGTGGAGCAATCTGCGGTCCCAGACCTGAAATCTGCCACAGTGTTAGGAAAGAGTGTGTTTCAATCGAGGCTCTGTTACTCAACTCAGTGCGAGAGGACACGCTCAACACCTGAACACACTCACTTGATTTGAAACTATGTTGGACATTGCATAATTTAATATAATAATATTTTATTTTAAATTGATATATAACTTTTGTCATAATATATTATATTATACACAATGTAATGGCATTATCATGATGACAATTGTCTGAAAAACTTAAAAGGCCTACAGTATTACTATAATAAGTACAGTGTATGTATGGGGAATGGAACTGAAAAAAATAAAGTGATACCATTATTAAAGTGAACTAATAAGTGCTGGGTAGTAACGTATTACGTATATGTAATATTTATTACATTTTATATATTATATATAATACAATAAAATATATTTTATTTTAAATTATAACAATAGTATTTAATTGTATTAAATTAATATATAACTATTATTATGTTATACAGAATATCATGGTACTATCATATTTGTTGGAAAAACGAATATTTAACAGTATTGAAGTGTGTGTGTGTATATATATATATATATATATATATATATATATATATATTTAAATTATACTATAAAATATATATGTTAAATTAAAATATAATCATTTATATATCAATTTAACAAAACAAAACAATTAAAATGCTCAGATATTTGTACTGGAAAACAACAAAAATACATATATAGAAGAAGAAATTTTGACACGTCTAAAACATAAATGTAGATTTAAAGTTTTATTTAAAACTAATGAAGAACTTTTAATAATATTTCATATAATTGCCATGCAGTTTTCTTTGATTAATGTAGTAGGTCATCCTTTCATTTCATGCATACAGACAATTCACATACTGTGCAGTGTGGTGACCACACCATTGTGTACTGTCTTTTAAATAGTACGCATGTAGTAAGTGTGTATTGCGTATGCAGTTTTGTAACCGTTTTAAAAAAACAAGTTAAATTTTTTTTTAGCAGTGTTCCCGTGTGGTGAAATGGCGCCCTCAGGCGGTTGTACGGCTGTCCTGCAACTGCGTCTAGTTCAATGTTTCCGAAGCTGCCCGAATGTTCCCGATGTTTCCCGACACTGGCCGCCAGTCGGGCCGGTTTTTCCGCCCTGTGCGCGTCTCGGTGCCGGGATCTGTTTCCGTCCATGGCCGTCATCATCTCCGTGACAGCGGAATTCACGCTTTATTTACCTCCATTTAACGCGTTTGTTTGGCGTCGCGTGCGGCGGACAGAACGCGTCAGATCAGCAGAAGTGAAGCGACGCGCTTTTGTTTGTGTGTGTGGAGAGAGAGAGACGTTTATTACGCCGGACTGAACGGGCCGAACGGGTCCAGAACACATCAGAACATCATCATCATCAGTGTGTGTGTGTGTGTGTGTGTGTGTGTGTGTGTGAGAGAGAGAGCTGGAGTCCTCCTGTAAATCACCTGATGTGATCAGTGTCGCATCTGTGTCTCATCTGGAGACGTCAGCAGTCGCAGGTGAGGATTTGTTATGGTTTATAAACTCATTTTCATATCAGGACTTATGAATGACGTTTAAAAGCTCTGCTCATGTGCATGATCATATTCGGGTTTATGTTTTATGGTTTCACTGTTGCAGTTTTTCTCTCTAATTCCTCTTACATAACACTCACATTCCTCCAGTTCTTTCATTTTATTCTTCTGTTCGTTCTTTCATTTCACTCCTTTTTTCCTCTTTCATCTGGTAATTCTTTAATTTTATTATTTCTTTAACTTTCATCTGATGTATTTTATTTTATTCTTTAATGTCACCTTCAAGTCATACTTTCATTTGAATTTGATATCTATCTATCTATCTATCTATCTATCTATCTATCTATCTATCTATCTATCTATCTATCTATCTATCTATCTATCTGTTGTTCGATCTATCTATCTATCTATCTATCTATCTATCTATCTATCTATCTATCTATCTATCTATCTATCTATCTATCTATCCATCTATCCATCTATCTATCTATCTATGTATCCATCTATCATCTATCTATCTATCTATCTATCTATCTATCTATCTATCTATCTATCTATCTATCTATCTATGTATCCATCTATCATCTATCAATCTCTATCTATCTATCTATCTATCTATCTATCTATCTATCTATCTATCTATCTATCTATCTATCTATCTATCTATCTATCTATCTATCTATCTATCTATCTATCCATCTATCATCAATCAATCTCTATCTATCTATCTATCTATCTATCTATCTATCTATCTATCTATCTATCATCTATCAATCTCTATCTATCTCTCTATCTCTCTATCTATCTATCAGTCATATGATGTCATGTTCCCTTTTCTTCCGCAGGTTATTTCTCATCGTTCGTTCTCAGGGGGCGAGCAGAGGAAGAGAGAGAGTGAGAGACACAGACAAACGTCTATCTTTCTCTCTCTCTCTCTTTCTCTCTCTCTCTCTCTCTCTCTCTCTTCACCCTGCGACCGCGTCAGTAACAAGCCGGCCTCTCCATCTGAACGATGACATCACCCTCCCCCCCGCTGGGCTCCCCGACCCCGTGCCCCCCCCCACCTCCCTCGCTCCCGTCCTCCCCCCCCTCCTCCCTGCCCCTCCCCCTCCCCCCCACCGGAGAGGTCATGATTCTGGCTCTGGGCCGGAGGAAGCAGCGGCTCCTCATCGCTCTCTCCATTCTTCCCAACCTGTTCCTGGCGTTCCTCCTGTCATGTGACCCGCTCCTGACCCTGTCCTCGCCCTTCCGCTGCCGTCTCCCGGGACCGTCTCCCGTTCCTCAGGCGGCCAACGCCTCCATGCGCGCGGAGAAGGGAGACGGAGGTCTGGCTCAGTGCAAGCAGTTCGTGTTCGTCAACGGGACGCCGTCGGGTCTGAGGGACTGTGACGCCGGATACGACTACAACGTCACCGAAGGACTGGCCAATAACATCGTCACAGAGGTCAGAGGTCACACTCTCAACTAGTTCAGAATCAAGATGTTCAGAAAAACGTTCACGCTGCCAGAGCCCGTCTAACGGAGAGCCTTGGCACTTCCTATTAACCCCGTTGTGGATCATCTTGGTTGCAGTTCCATTAGAATTCCACTGGAGGTGATCACGGGCGAGTGCAGAATGAATGGGAGTCTATGGGGCTAAACGGCTAAATGTGTCTCTTTCTCCTGCTTGTTGTTAAATCAACATAGATTTTATTGTTGATTCCGCAAGTTCAATATAGATTATAGGCCAAAAGTCGAATGAACAAGTACTTATGTCCTTTTGATTTCTTACAGGTTAGGCCGTTGTTGGCTGGATCACGCTAGCATTCTGCTATTGTGTGACGTCATCACAGTTTTGAACGGATTTTTAGAACAGATAAGTGAACTTAAAAATGCAGTTTTCAGCTGAGTGTATTTTCTTAGCCCTCCCTTTTGAATGCAACTTTCAAATTACTTGACAAAAAATTACATCCTGAGAAAAGTGGATTTCTGGGGGTGAAACCCCATTGACTCCCATTCATTCTGCACTCGACCGCGAGCGCCCCCGCATGGACAGAGACGCGTTACTGCAGCCAGTCCACAACCCGGAAGTACCAGCCAGTGCCAATAGACCTTATTCAGAGCAGCGCCATGACAGGTATGAAAGTGAGGCTGTGAGGGATAGACTTACCGTGTTTCCAATGGCATCCGCTGTAAAAAGTTGAATAAAGCGGCTAGATTACTTACAATTTTCCACAGCTTACATTGTCGGGAGTTTTTTCTCAACTGACATTTCTTAGAAAGATATTTTTCCAGTGTTTCATGAGCAGAACAATCCGAAAACACATTAAATAACAGTACAGCCCATTGAAGAGATGCATGACTATCCCTCACAGCCTCGCTTTCATTCTCATTAAAAATCAAAGATGGCGCTGCCGTGAATAAGCCGTATTCTCTTCAATTAGACATTCTCTGACACTGCTCTTTTTAATTCACAAAATGAAATCATATTCACATATAATCTGAACACGCAGTGACTCTCACAGATGAACAGGGATGTGTGTGTTTATGTCTGTCACACTCATGTCCAGTGAAAGGTTGACGGATGCGTTCTTCAGATTCCTCTGTGTGTGTGTGTGTGTGTGTGTGTTCAATCAGATAAACAGCAGGTGCTGGTTTATATATAGACTCATAAACATGATTACTCCCAGTCAGGTGTTTCGAGTTTGTGGATTTTGATTTAATCAAGGATGCAAAACCGGGAGCAATCTAAAGATAGTTCATTTTAAAGAGACTTTTGTGTTTAGTGTGTGTGTGTGTGTGTGTGTGTGTGAGTCATGTGTGCTGAAGAACGGGTTTGGTCACGTTGTTCAGCATATTTTATGTGGTGGTGACATCATCATGGAGCTGGTTTGGTCACATGACTTGAGCTGTTTACTTCCTGAATTTGGGGAATTCATTTGTTATATTTACATTATTATCATCACAAGTATTCATTACTTCAATGAGCTCCTCGTACATTGTTTAAATGCATGAAACATTGAATTGTTGAGCTAACTGTGATTTATGTACATTTCTAAAATGCATAACCTCTGATAACAGATCACATGCGCTTTCCATAAAGCTGCTCTGAAACGATGTGTGTTGTGAAAAGCGCTCAAACTAGGCGCGTTCAACTACCAAGACGTTTCTTGGGTGCGAGTTATAAAACAGTGATCAATGCAAAGAAAAAGAACCGCACTCTCTAGTTAAATCTCATGAAGATTTATTCATTCACCATGTCCACACAGACGCGTTTCGGCCTAAGCCATCATCAGTGAGTGTGTAGTGTGAAACAAAGAGATTGTTTTTAAACATCACAGGTGGACCCCAATCAGCAACATCAGGTGCGTCAAATTACCAACATCAAGACACGCAAAAAATAACATCAAAAACAGACAATGCTCACATGTAACCCTTATAAACAATTGAAAAAAAAAAAAAAAAAGATAAATAAATAAATGGGGAAAAATATACATATATAAACATATATATATATACATAAATACATACATACACATACGCGTACATATATATACACATACATACACATGCATATTAAAAAAAAAAAAAAAACGCTATAAAATAATATTAAAATTAAATTAAATTATTTACAAAAAACAATTCAACATTAGTTCTTCATTTAGACCATTGTTGTGAAAAGCGCAATACGAAAGAAACGTGAATTGAAATTGAATATCGAACGTAAAGCCCGGTGACGTTTTCCGCCTCAGTGCAGAAGCAAACATTTGGAGATCACAGTGTTATCGTTTCCTTACAAACAGGAAGTCTTTTTAATTTGGAAACTGTTTGCATGTCCCTGCTACTGCTACAACTGACTTCCTGTCTGCTCTGGCCTGACTTCCTGTTGTTTCCAGTGGGATCTGGTGTGTTTGCGGTACTGGCTGGTTCCAGTAGAGGAGGTGTGCTTCATTCTGGGAACGCTCACGGGCTGTCTGGGTGTGGGTCACGCGTCTGACCGGTGAGGAACCGTCTGTTCAGGGTTTGATAGGCGGGTCACAATATAGCGCAAATACAAAAATGCAACAATAAGTTTGATTGGTGGAATTTTTTCCTCACACAGTAATTTTTATTTTGGGGGGTCTATCCACGATACATATTGCTGCATTTTTGTATTGCGATACATATATTGTTACACCCCTAATGTATAATAATGCAATGTGGGAATATTTATGCCTCCTGATAATGCAAAATATCTGATGTTACCAGTAAAAGTGGGCAACATTATTATTAATATATCTAGTCAGTGACAGAGATCAAGCATATTCATTAATATATTCAATATTGTTATTCTGGGGTCTGTATTGTCTGTTGTTTTAGTTTCAGCACCAAGTCCAATATATTCATTTACACACACAATATAATATCAAAATTAGCATTTTAATCAACCGTAGTTAACCTTTCATATCATACCGCAATAATATCGAATCGTGACATGAGGTATCATTACACGCCTAGTTTTTGCTGTTATTTCTGTGCTGGTTGTTGATTTGTGCTGTTTTGTGCTCAGGCTGGGCCGGCATAAGTCCCTGCTGGTGTCTCTGACCCTGGCGGTGGTGTTCGGTGTGCTGGTGTGTGTGTCGCCCTCGCCGCCGGTCTTCATCTCCATGCGGTTCTGTCTCGCTGCTGCGAGCGCTGGCGTCTACCTCACGCTCTACGTCACGCGTGAGTCCTCTCTGAGATTACACTGCAAAAAAAAAAAATACAAATATCTATATCTAAACACACGTGGCGGTCAAAAATGGCCAAAATGTTTGAATTTGATTTCAAAGAAATTAACGTCATGTATTTTAGTGCAGTTAATATTTTGAATTTTTATGGGATTTTATGGTACTGAATTATATTTTTGGAGTAGTTATAATCCATTCATTACCTGTTAACTACTTTTTGAACATGTTGACCTGAAAATGAAATTTCTAACTCAAACTGTTGTAAAATCTTGAAAGCCTCGAGCACACACTGAACTTTGTTTTTTTTTTTGGAAGATGAAGTTAAAAATGTGAGAAAAAAAAATGTGTTTATTATTATGAAAAATGCCTAAAATACATTTTTTTTTATATTTGATGTAAAATGTATGTTTTCCAAAGCATGTTTTACCCTAAAACTGAGAAAATGAAACCTATAAATCTGAACAAGTTGTGTTCCAAATTTGAGGCTGAAATGATTTCGTTTGGGCGCAGTACCAAACATTTCCACTAGATGAAATGAATTTCCAATGCGTTCATTTTTGACCACGAACAACACAAAGTGAGAATTTTTTTCAGGACCATTTAACCTTTTCAAATCATGTCCATGTTTTTTTTTTTTGTGTGTGTGTGTGTTCACATATCAAGTGCCAACACCAAGTTTTGTACAATTCCAATGTAGTAAAAAATAAAACTTCAGACAACTTCGGAAAATTTCGGAAAAAACAGCACCAGGGCACCATCACAATAATAATTCTGACTTTTATTTCTCAGAATTGCAAGATATAAAGTCAGAATTGTGAGATATAAAGTCAGAATTGCAAGATATAAAGTCAGAATTGTGAGATATAAAGTCAGAATTGCAAGATATAAAGTCAGAATTGCGAGATATAAAGTCAGAATTGCAAGATATAAAGTCAGAATTGCAAGATATAAAGTCAGAATTGTGAGATATAAAGTCAGAATTGCGTGATATAAAGTCAGAATTGCGACATAAAGTCAGAATTGCGACATAAAGTCAGAATTGCGACATAAAGTCAGAATTGCGACATAAAGTCAGAATTGCGAGATATAAAGTCAGAATTGATTGATGTAAAGTTGCAATTGTGTGTTATAAAGTCAGAATTGCAATTCTGTCTTTTTTTTCTCGCAATTGCGACTTTATTTCTCAGAATTGCGACTTTATTTCTCACAAATCTGACTTCATATCTCGAAATTACAAGATAAAAAGTCACAATTATAATTTTTTTATTTATTCAGTGGTTGGAAACAAGCTTCCACACAGAACCGAATACGAAACGCTTGAATGCATTCTGTTAGTCGTGACCTTTAAAGCGTTGTGTTGCAGGTCTGGAGCTCTGTGACCCGTCCCTGCGGCTGCTGGCCACCATGATGGCCGGTCTGACCACGTTTGCGGGCGAGCTCCTGCTGCTGGCTGTGGCCCTCGGCTGTGGCTCCTGGAGGGGCCTGTTGGGAACCGGAGCGGCTCCGCTGGCGTTGTTCCTGAGCTACGGGTTAGTCCACGAGGAATACAACCTGATCGGCTTTTATAATAATAATGCTTTAGCCAAGGGTCAGATATCACACAGTTCAGCTTGTATCATGTGGTTTTGGTTTGTATTCTTTGTCACTATTAGATTTGCACTGATGAGAAAGATGATAACTGTGATGACATAACATGAGATCTATTATAAGGTCATTTAAGACCACTAGATGATTCGTAAAACATTTTACCAGGAAATGATGCCAAAACATGATTTGTTTATAGTTTCATACCTATTCTTACTTACACTTCAACGTCACTCTCGCAATTTCAACAAAACCTTAACACTGGTTTAAAAAGGACCTAAAGATAGTAATAAAAAGAAGGACTGTGTATATGAAGAGTTCAGATGCAAAAGCCTCTAAATGCCATTTGAAATTTTCTTCTAGAATAATCATTTTTATCAAACTTGTATATTTAAGTTCAGTGATTTCAATTAAATGGCAATGATAATTACCTATTAATTGTTATTTAAGTGAAATTACTGAATTTAAATATACAACTTTGATAAAAATCATCATTAAAGAAGAAAAATTCAAATGGCATTTAGAGGCTTTTGCATCTGAACTCTTCATATATATATATATATAAACACTGTATTTTTCCACACCTACCAATGGACGTTGACCATTTCAGATACCAGTGAAAATTAAAGATTTAAAAAGTAAAATAGCACTGCATAGTCTTCACTGAATAAATTAACAGATTAATCATTATCAAAGTTATTCAGTCAAAAGCAGTGAGTGATTTTCCTTAGTCTTGTTGTTTGAGTAATGTTATTATAGAGACGTCAGCGGGTTTATTAGGCTGTTGTCACTTTAAGAGCTGCACAGATCCGCTATACCGTTACACATACGTTTTATTTCTCATCTGTTTATGTTCACTAAAAGAAACCCAAAGCTGAAGTTTACTCGGGTCATCTGCGATCCCTGAAACAAGTTCTGTGAGCTGCAATATGAAAAACATACAGTATTTGACATGTATTGAAACACAAACAGGTCCTGCAGGTGGAGAACATCTCTTGTGTTATTAAGCCCTTAGCTGTTTGAGAATGGGGGTTAAAATGCACTATTCTAACTGAAATGGTTGTAATTTAAGAATGCTTTGGAATATATACTCAAGTTTGGTCTTGTTTTAAAGAAAACACTCAGCAGATTATTGCTGAAGTGAAAACACTTCAAAAAATGAAAGTATGAAAAAGTTATGGAAGTTTAAATTTACAGTAAATCAAATATACTGTACTATATATTTTTTATTTTATATAAAATATATATTTCACAAAATATTTTTTACTCTAAAATTTCTATAAAATCAAAGCCATAAATCTTATCAAGTTATGTTCCAAATTTGAAGTGAAATTCCCATGAGATTTTATTTAGGCGTAGTACCAAAAATAGCCACCGGGTGCCATTGAATTCCATTGAATTTAATTGTACACATTCTGCCTTAACAAATTAATACATTTCTGTCCAAATATCAATTCTGTCACAAAATGTGGAACCTTGAGACTCAGACCTTTCTGACGATATCAGTTTTGTCAAGATTAGAAAAGGTTTTGATCATAAATTATGAAATATAATGATGCCCAAAAAGGGGAGGAGCCTGATAAAATAAGTACCGTTTCTATGGTAACGCAACGTTCAATTATAAAACAGTTTGCACAGGATGAATTCTGAGTTTATAAGCTTTCAAATGATACCTAATTTATGATAACTTCTAAAATATGTAATATAATAAAAAAAGGTGATAAAATATTTTAGAGGATAATAAATATAAATATTATCATTTTTAGAGGATAATATTATACTTTATATTTTTTTTATTGAAAAATGCTAGATTATATGTTTTATTATGAATTTTTAGCATAAAAACAGAAGTTTCAATGATTAAAAGTGGATGCATCGACTTTTTGTGACAAAGGTCAAAACTCCTGTTATGATGCAGATTTTTCTTGTCATAAATTCATCAATTACTCTTCCTACATAATTTTTTAACACAAAACAGGGGTAGAATATCTATTTAGAAGTCTTAGACCTTTCCAATGATATATAATTTGATATCATAATTAGATTAGGATTTAATAGAAATATAGTGAAGTAAAGTTAGGCGTCCCGGTACCGGGACGGTGACAGTTATTAAACTGGCTCGGCATCGACACACTCATACTGGAGCTGCTGGGAACCCGGAAGTAAAGCTTTTCAACACTTCATCAGCCTAAATGCAAAGCGACTGCGCCTTCAGAAATATTGATCTGAAATTCCCTGTGAAGCATCAAAGCTGTGAGCGCATTAGCGCTCGTTAGTAATGACGATGAGTGTCCCTGTGCCGTTTGTAGAGCAAATGCTGTCATCACTCTTTTTAAAGATCAGTTTGTGTGTCTTCAGGATCCCGGGAGTGTTCCCCGAATCGCCTCGCTGGCTTCTGCTTTCCGAGAGGACGGGAGACATGAATTCCTTCAGCGAACGGAGCGAGCGGCAGAGAGACGACGACAGTTTCACGGGTGGGACGTGTTCATTTGTGCATCAGTTTCTGCTGGATAGTACAGTAGTACTAGAATGCATACAGTAACGAGAGTGTGTTATTGTGTGTGACGCAGAGATGGACACAGAGTCGTCCTCTTCTCCTGGACGTCCTCATCTGTCCTTCCCAGAGCTGCTGCACAGCAGAAACATCTGGAAAAACCTGTGTGTGCTGGGGTTCACATCGTAAGTGATTCCTACTGTTTTGACTTGCCTAATGTTTCAAAAGTGCAAAGAACAAACATTTAGCGTATCGGTGCACACCCTTAGGTGTTTCAGACACATTGCCACAGGTGTATAGACCCCTTTTCAGTTGGTAAACATGGTGACGTTTATTTGTGGGCGGAGCTTAGGTGGAGGCAGAACGATCCCTCTGGCCGCTTCACTAATGCTAGTTAGCAAGTATTGTTAGCTTGTTTTTTAACAATGACTGGAGAAAATCCGATTTTATCTTAATGTGTAAGGTCACTCAGTGTCCAGGACCGCGATTGTTATTTCTAAAAGTTATTTTTAACGGACAGAACCAGATTGGCCGACCCGTATCCGCCTACACGCTCACTCAATGCATGGACGATCTGACAGGATTAACGTACGTTACCTCGGTTGAGTGGCCTGACTTCTACACCTACCTTATGGAGAAACCGATCAAAAAGAGAAACTCAGGGCTTATAAATCTTTAGATGCCTATATGGTCCTGTACAAGACTTGTGTGTACGATCCGCAGTTCTGCCGAGCCAGCGCCGAGACCACGACAATGTAAAGAGTGACATTACAGTGCAATTTTAATGATTATTTAAGGCATTAAGATCAATATCCAATATTTATTCCTCTTTTTAGGCAACTTTAGCATGGGTGTCCAAACTTATTTACATCACTGTATTTAAACAGCTGAATAATGTAATTATAAGCCACATAAATAATGTATTAACTCACATTTGACGAAGTGATCACTGCACACACACACACACACACAGGCATTTTCCCATTCGGATCCTCCCAATACTTCTTCAGCATTTATTAATCTTAGTTAATATTAATTCCAACATTTACTAATACGTTATTAAAATCAAAGGTTGTATTAGTTAACATTAGTTAATGGACTGTGAACTAACATGAACACACAATGAACAGCTGTATTTGTATTAACTAACGTTAACAAAGATTAATAAACACTGTAACTAATGCATTGCTCATCGTTAGTTTATGTTAGTTAATGCATTTACTAATGTTAACTAATGAACCTTATTGTAAAGTGTTACCAAAATCACTTTTGTTTGTGAATTTCCAAACCAAAAGTTTGTGAATTTTCATTTCAGCATCATTACTCCAGTCTTCAGTGTCACATGTTCCTTCAGAAATCATTCTGTTATTAATGTTGAGAAAAGTTTTGCTGCCTTATTTTGTGTCCAGGTTCATCTCTCATGGCATCAGTCACTGCTACAGCTCCTTCAGAGGTGACGTCAGAGGAATCACCCCCAGTTTCTATTGGACGTACCTGCTGTCTGTGTGTGCCGGGGGCGGAGCCTGGCTGCTGCTCTGGCCAACCGTGGACCGGTTTGGTCGTCGAGGAATTCTTCTTTTAGCCATGACCTTGACCGGACTGGCTTCCCTCATCCTGCTCGGACTCATGGACTGTAAGTGTCCACGGGTCGCTTTCCTGACACCATACACACATGCTAACGACAGGATCTTACTTAGTATTCTTGGGTGAAATTTCATTTCAATTTTTTATTTAGAATATTTATTTTTTATTATACAGAAAAATGTAAACTGAGCACATTGTCCCTCAAAATCTCATCACTTCAAATACTGTAAATAAATAAATCTCATTCATTACTGTATGCATTAATAAAATCATCCTGTCTGGACACTGTGAATAAAAATATATGTATATATATATATATATATAATTAAATAAAAACAATATATATATATATATATATATATATATATACTTTTATAAAAATATATATATATATATATATAAATAAAAACTATATATATATATATATATATATATAATAAATTAAAAAATAATATATGTGTATATATATTTATATGTATATATATATATATACTTTTATATATATATATATTTGTTTCTTAATAGTCTAATTAGTTATTCTGTTCTGGCACATTTTCTTAATGTGGAAACTGCTTTATTGTTATGTAATTTCTGAAAATATCACAATGCAAAACAGTCCTTTATGCAATATTTCTATATTTTGTGAGTGAAATATGATCTGGATATGTTTTGTGAGATTTGCACACAGAATGATCTGAAAATGAGGTATTTGGGGTCTCAATGTTTGACGTTTAGATGAATGTCCCTGCAGATCTGAGCGAGTCGGCCATGACCGTGTTCTCCATCATGGGCCTGTTCTCGTCCCAGGCGGCCGCTTCCCTCTCCATTCTGTTCACCGCTGAAGTCATGCCCACCGTCATCAGGTAAACACGCCGGTCCCGCAGGGCTGGTTACCAGCACATCATGAGAACACCTCGCTTATTTGAGCTCCTGAAACAGCAGAATGCAGGTAATGTGTGGACAATGAAATGGCACGCTCGCACTCGGGCAACAGAGAGCCGGTTAGGGATGTAATTTATGCATCTGTACCGTGTTGTTCTGGCTTCCCGCCAAGAGTGTCTCTCCTGAGGGAAACTGAGGGAAGATTTGCACCAGTTGTTCACTTATTAGTTTTAAAGCAAGGTCATGGGAAATGTATGAATAAAATCATAAAAAAAGCATTGGCCAAATGCATAAATATATGTCTGTAATGCTATTATCAATATTTTAATGTTTAATTGTATTGAGATCTGCTCAGTATTATGATGAACTCATGCTGTTGAAATGTCCTTCTTCACTATTATGAGTTTATAGAGTTCAAGTACTTTGTTGTCACTGTCAGAATGAATAGGAATCATTTGTCTATGTCTTGGGGAAATCTTATTAAAGGAGTAGTTCACTTTAAAAAAAACAAAAAAAAACTTTTGCTGATAATTTACTCACCCCCATGTCATCCAAGATCTCTTCAGTCAAAAAAGAAATTAAGGTTTTACACTCGTTTATCAAAATGAACGAATCTTTTTCCGAGTCATTTGGTTCATTCAACGAACGAAATGAACAAATTGACTCGGAAAAGATTTGTTCGTTTTGATAAACGAGTTTGAACAGGAGAGTCACGAACGGGCATCACAGAAGAGAGCAAGGCGACCATTTGAGCTTATAAAACTTAAACTTTGTTATTTATTTATTAAATGAGTGATCGTTTCGCTTGATAAGACCCTTATTCATCGTCTGGAATCAATTAAAGCTCTTTGAACAGTTTGAAACTCTGAAATTTGGACCTTGAACCGTTTGGACCCCATTGAAGTCCATTATATGGAGAAAATCCTGGAATTTTTAATTTCTTTTCGACTGAAGAAAGAAAGACATGGACATCTTGGATGACATGGGGGTGAGTAAATTATCAGCAAATGTTTTTTTTTTAAAGTGAACTACTCCTTTAAAGCCTAAATGTATTGAAGATATTTAGTAATATCCAATGCATTTTTTTTTAATCAAATATAGCGTTGCGTTCATTCACAACCATATAAACATTACCCGCACTATTGTATAGGCTACATCTACTTTCTGAAATTTCAGTCAAATGCTGTTTTTGCTGTCAAATACTAGAGCCCGACCGATAAAGGATTTAAGGCCGATACCGATACAAATATATTTGGGTTTTAAAATCCGATATATCGGCCGATATTTTATTTATTTATTTAATTATTTTTTTAAACTGGACATGATAGTCACAAATTTTGTCCTGCTTATTTGAGTTAAGAGAACTGATGGGGATGTTCAAGCAATGTATGTATCGTGCCCAACTCAACGAGTGTTGCCAACAGGGACGGTGTAGAGCGCCCTCTGGTGGACAAACTATACAACTCCAACACTCATGACATGGTTGAAGCGTGTTTCGTCCGTTTTTATTTTATTTTTGAAATATTAATTTATCGGCCATTATAACTGCAGATACTGATAGTTTGGAAAATGCCTAATATCGGCCGATAATATCGGTCTACCGATATATCGGTCTGGCTCTATCAAATACATACACGTGTAAAAGAAAAAAAAACATTTGATACATATTCAAAACAAAACAAAACAAATACAATTTAGCCACTCTGAGATATCTTATTAACTGATGCATATACACGACTCGTCCAATTTCAGACTAGGAAACTCGTATTTCCGATATAATTCCAATTGCGCATGACGGCAGCATCAGTACTAGAGCAAGCCAATGGCAAAAGTTCCCTCAGAAACAAAACGTGCTTCTACTTTTCTTCAACCGAAGTTGACCACTTGTTGGGCGACATTTCCATTTAGACAAAAGATTTCATAGCAACTGTGAATGTGATGATTTTGACGTTCCACGGTTGTGTCCGCAGAGGAAGTGGAGTGGGAGCCGTCATGGCGCTGGGATGCGTGGGTCGCCTCAGTTCTCCTCTCATGGATCTGCGTAATCACTACGGCTACTTTCTGCACCATGTGGTCTACTCTTCCCTGGCCCTGCTCGCGGTTCTCTCAATCCTGCTTCTCCCGGAGAGCAAACGCAAACCCCTTCCGCAGACGCTGGTGGACGGAGAGCAGTACCGGCGTCCTCCGCTGGTGCGACGGAGGAGGGATAACGTTCCTCTTCTCGCTACTCCCAACCCAGAGACCTAGCCTTTCCTCCGGGGCGAGTCGCGACCTCTAAACCATGTAGTCATTCCTAACAGCCATCGGTGGAGTCGTCCTTCATAAAGAAGAGTTCACAAATGCTCCATCTTTTCAGCGCACAATGGCATAAACCACGAGTCAAGGGCGTACGTCTGACCCATGTAGCATCCAGTGACTTTATGATAATATTAGACCGTATTTAACTTCACAGAGACAAGGGCTGAACATCACAGTGCTCGTTTTCCCTTCGTAACTAAGTTAGGTTTGTGTTCTCACTTCGGATGGAATTGGTTCTCATAAATTCTTGAACATGTTGCTGCTAAGAATCGCTGAAGGACTGATCGGGTTTGGAGACACTGAGGATTGCTTTATGTGCACTCTCTGATTGGACATGACACGTATTATTGTATGTTACACGTCACTTGTAGTTAAAGGAATATTACAGGGATACAACTTGAGCTCTTTGTGGGGCTCGCTGTCCCAGATTTTATTATTTTAACCTAATTTTAGTCTCAGATGATTTATCGAACTATACACAAGTTAAATAACGTTTTTACTGAATAATCTGTGTTGTACATTTTTAATATTTTTGCTTTTATAGCTTAAGTTGTATGTATTTAACCTGAAATATTCCTTTATAGGCTGATAATGTCCCATATTTCTCTGTTCCTCACCTCGGAGTACGACCGCAGAGCTCATTTGAATGTTGACACTGTCTGGATTTATTTATGTCTAATGTCTGGCTGTGTAGTTTGCCTTTTGTCTTTGCCTATTGCATTCGGATTATAAAATAAGGCACATTGGAAACACGAGTTATGTAGCTTTTCCTTGTAAACGCCTCGTGTTTGATTTTTTTTTTTTAATGCACTTAATAGTTCTGAATTGTTAGTAATAATTTAACTATGATAATTACTACTTGAATAATAAAGGATAATATTAATAAGTCTGATGATTGCGCAACAATTACTAAACAATGCTGTAATTATTAATACATCTTTAACCAATACAGTTAAAAAATAAAATCATGAAAAATGATTTGTTTGTCAAGTGATTAAAGGCTTTTGGCTTTTTGTTGCTCATTTCATACCAGAAATGAACTCTGAACTCCAGTTCCTGATTCTACAACGGTAATAAGGTCAGTCTGTGTTTGCGCTTCACAAAGACGGTCGCGAAATGACCACCAGGTGGCGCAAAGGGACATTTAGTGAAAGCAAAACGTAATTGTATAAAAAGCCTACATTTTAAATAGAATATGGCTTTAAATATAAAATAAACATGTATAGCAGAACACGCGCGAGTAGCGCCGGGGGCAGTGTGTGCCTTTTCGTGTGTCTGTTAGTGAGCGGGTGACACACAACCTGATTTATACGAGGTTGAACCAATCTATGGCCGTGTGACGAAGCGGGCATAAGATAGACTCGAGCGCGAGTTCGTGGGCGAAAACTAATTGACCCATAAAGCGCTCCGGATTATAAAGCCCACTGCCGTTTTTTGAGAAGATTAAAGGCTTTTAAGTGCGCCTTATAGTACGGAAAATACGGTATCAGACTCTCAAGCAATCCCCCTCTTCACATTCGACACGGTGCCACGCGAAAGGCGAAGCTTGAATTAACGGGTATGTCCCTCTTTGGCTAATGTACTTTCAAGATGGAGGGGCAACATGGCGGCGACCGACATTAGAACCCATTACTCGTATTTTCATTGGCATATTATACACTCACGAGAATACGTTAATACTTGAACGAAGTAAATACATCAATGAACACATATATTAAAAAGAACAAGTGTTTTTAGCTAAGAATAAACTAAAGAAGTTACACAGTGTAGCTTTAAATCGATCAAACCACGAGGAGTTTTTATCGTGTACCAAAAGTTGTGTTCATAAGGGGGGAAATGCTAGAAATTGACCGAAAAACTCCGGGAAAACGGCTTGCAAACCTACGTCTGCGGTCGGTAAGAGCCGAATGGGGAAATGCCCGTGTGTTCACTTCGTCAAAGGTGAGTTACAACTAAAGTGACTGTTTGTGTAACGAGTAATGTTTCTAAACTTTGTAAAGTCAAAGTATGTCTGCAACTCAAGATGAGGTACGTCATTGCACAGAGAACCTCCCCTTTCCGCCATGTTGGTAGGATTCCCACGGCAAAACGTGATTGTTTACGTGTGTTGTTAACTCGGGAGAAGGTTCTCGCAATGTCGCACTGTTTTACCATGCCTGGAAGTCACTGCTGCGTTAAAAACTGTTCTAGTAACTCACACGATACATATGGAAAACATGAACAATGGAATACAGTTTTTTTAGGTTAGCGAAATGGACAGCATCAGGGAGAGTCTGACCTGACGAGGAGACGCCGGATTGCTGGTTTGCTTTATTTGCTTGGATTGCTTTAGCCTTTATTATACGATTTTCACTGTTTGCTGTGCCTTAACGAACATGCAAAAGTGTTGTTTTAGTGTCTTGTTTATTACTTTTTTTTCATTGAAATAAATGTTTGAAACAACTTGATATGGCTTAACAATATTTATTGAGAACTGAAATATATAGGCTAGATATCTATTTGGACAACATAAGTTGCATGTACAACATAATAATGATAAATTAATAATACTGTTATTAGTACAAAAGAACAAATATATTGATGCTGCTTCTCCAAGTACAGCTGTTTTGCACTTTGTGTGAGTTTGTTCCTGTAAGGTCCCTTTTCTTTCGCCTTATCTTTTAGCATTGCTTTACTTTCTTTCTTTTTTTCTCGTATTCGTAGATCCGTCTCTGTCCTGCCAAAATAATAAATGCGCGAAAATCTAAGAGCTCTTGAATGTTTAGTCGCGTCCAGGCTGTGGTCGCGTCTATAGGCTCTAAAGGCGTTGCCGTTGGTAACCGATAGCGTCACTATCATGGCCGACCGGCTCAGACCCCGCCCAAATCGGCACGTGACTCCTCATTCTCCTCTTCCGGTCGACCACCATGGGACGTTATTTGGAAAAAGTCAATGGCGAGAGACAACAAATATTTTGATCTCGTTTGAATTGTGCCCTGAAATTACACATATGATGTTTGTCAATTTAAAAGATACATTTTAAAGTAAAGAAAGTCGCAGTTTGATGTAAAACTGTTGAGGTACAAAGCTGCGTTCCAGGCAACCTGTAACCCGTGTTTTTCCAACCGGCTACCCGTGGACTATTGACTGTCCCACCACCCGTGAACACGTACTAGATCGATATACTCCCAGTTACATGTAGTAAAACCACGGGTTACAGGTTGCCTTTATTCATTTAAGACGTATTATTGTATGATCTAAATATTTTTCACACTATGACACCTTATTATGACTAGCCTACACTTCAGTATGAAATGATATAGCCTACAATGTAAACTTTGCCTTACGCTAGTGATGTCGTACAACATACAGAATAACGATAGCACTGATAAAAGTTACTTTACTAAGATTAACTTGCTGCCCTCCATTTGCATTTCGAGCCATGGCAACGCAGTTATTCAGAAAAACTGAATAACAAACAAGCTATTCAGAAAAACTGTAATTCAGTACTTACAGCCACCTTAAAATAAAGTTTAACCCATCATTTTTGTATTCATCATGTTTGTTCTTGTCTAAAATTAACCCACTGTGAGTTTTGACGGCAGATAATAATACAAAAATGATCTCTGTTGTTGTTGAAAGTTAGGCTTACAGTATTGTATTTAAATGCAGTTTTCTTGCAGTAATTATTTAAAATAAAGTAATGGTGCATTTCTCACACTGATGTATGAAATAAACATGCATAATTAAGATCACTCACTAGATGTTTGAAACACAACCATTTAGTCTGTCCTGCAAGGCTTCGTCTGACCAATAGATGGAGATACACACTCATATTCCACATCATTCACACACTCAGGTGAACAAACTTCATATTTATCTACTGAGACATCTTACACTGGGTACATTTTGTAAGTTAATACAGAAGGCATTTCCGTCCAATAGGAATCACCCATTTCTTGCTCTACATATGGTATTATAAAAGCCATGCGCACACACATTTCAGCATTAACACTCAAATCCTGACTATTCAGAATTAGTGCTGTCAAACTGATTAATCGTGATTAATTGCATAACAAAAGTTTGTGTTTATGTAAGTGTTTATATAATATACGTTTGTATATATATATATACAGTATATATATATGAAGAGTTCAGATGCAAAAGCCATTTGCCAAAAGCCTCTAAATGCCATTTGAAATGTTCTTCTTTAATGATGATTTTTGTCAAACTTGCATATTTAAGTTCAGTAATTTCACTTAAATAACAATTAATAGGTAATTATCATTGCCATTTAAGTGAAATCACTGAACTTAAATATAAAAGTTTGATAAAAATCATCATTAAAGAAGAAAATTTCAAATGGCATTTAGAGGCTTTTGCATCTGAACTCTTCATATATATATATATATATATATATATATATATATATAAGTGTTTGTGTGAGAGAGTGTGTGTTTAGATGCATGTGCGCATGCGCGCGCGCGCACACACACACACACACACACACACACACACACACACACACACACACACACACACACACTCGGTCATATGCACACACTCTCTCACACACACACACTCTCTATCTCTCTCTCTGACACACACACACACTCGCTCTCTCTTGTCTCTTACACTTTCTCTCTCTCTCTCTCTCTCTCTCTCTCTCTCTCACACACACAAACAAAATCTCTCTCTCTCAGACACATATACTCAATCTCTCTCACACACAAACACACACTCTCTCTCTCTCTCTCTCTCTCTCTCTCTCTCTCTCTCTCTCTCTCTCTCTCTCTCTCTCTCTCTCTCTCTCTCACACACACACACACCTTTGTGTTAGATGCGTGACAATTCGCTACAAAAAACATCTGTCCTCCCATCCAGCCTACATTACAACACCTAAAACCACAATATGCCAAAACATGGTGCACTTTATTCACTTTTTGACCAAACAAACTGTGTCTTAAAGCGGCCGGAGAGCAGGTGGTGTTCGTGGAGGAGGCGGAACATGAACAACTGCTGCTGATCTCAGATCAGTTCAGACTGAGATGCACAGGAGAAACTGCTCTGCCTTCCCAACAGAGCCACAACTTCACGAGCACTGGAGTCTGTGTGTGTGTGTGTGTGTTCAGCACTGTGAACTGAGGATCCATGGCACACACATTCAGGATGCAGTGAACAGGGAATTTAACGGTGTTTGAGCGAGTGGATTCACTTCAGACTGAACTTGGAACATTAAATACGCAACTTGATTTTGCTTGCTGGGGATTTTCGTCATGGCTTTCCTGTGGCTCTTTCTGTTGATCAGAGGACATGTGTGAGCACTTTCACAAGCGGACTTTCACATGTAAGTACTCGACTTTAATTACTACAACTTAGGCGATCTTGCGACTGGTTTTCATTTCACAGACGTCTTCATAAATGAATACAAAACGTTTTATCGGCCGCGATTGATATGCATTCCCTCTTTGTTCATGTATAACTGAATTATCAAAGTCAACACGACGCAACAAATCAGATTTGAAAGGAAACAGGGTAATTAATCCTGTTCCTCCGCTTCAAGCGTCTGGTTTTGTTCAATGACAACATTTTGTAATATTTCCATATAGGAGGAAATATGGCTATTTCTATATAAGGGTGTTTGTGACCCTGATGACGCAATTAAGTCAACATCTTTTTCTTTATTTGTATTTACAGTAAGAACCTTATACTTTAACATGTTAAACATGCAACGCGCGTTTGTCTTTAATCACATCAGATCAGATGTTATTCTGACCGCTGTCAGCTCGTGTGTGCACGCGCATGTGTGTGTGGTTAACAGGAACATGAACAGGTGTAAATGTCGCTATTGTTTTCTTCTTCAGCCTGTGGGCTCTGTTTTCAAGAGTACAGTCAAGTTAAAAGTAGTTAAACTTTATAAAGCTCTGACTTCAGTTCCATTAACGTTACATGTGTTGTTTTTAACGGAAGAAGACGCGCGCGCAAAACGCGCCTTTTTCCCCCAGCGCGCGAAATCCTCGCGGCGCGCGCTCTTGTCCAAGGTGCTGAAAACACACCGAGATCAAAACATGAGGTAAAAAAATTGCACACGTCATTCAATAACATATTTAATTCGACTAAAGTAAGAGTCAGAGACTAAAACATTAATAAAAACGAAAATATTGTGAACAACAACAGCATTGACCACGAAATATTGTTGATCGACATACAAAGCTAGTAATTATTACCATTACATAGGCCTATATATTGCTTAATGTCATTCAGGTAAAATTAATTATTATTATAAATAATTACATTTGAACTGACCTGAGTCTTTAAAGTTTTAAGTAATGTAAAACTTGTTTTTTAAATAAAAGTAGTTAATTTAGCATATATATATATATATATATATATATATATATGTGTGTGTGTGTGTGTGTGTGTGTGTGTGTGTGTGTGTGTGTGTGTGTGTGTGTGATTAGAAGAACATATATGCTAGCCTATATTGTATTTTTTTTGGTTAACATTACCTGAAAAAAGTTTTTCCTCAGTGTTGTGTGCTCCCATTTGAATAACATCATAGTGATGATTATGTTGAAATACAGATAAGGGATATTTTTGATGAAATATGATACTTTTAGCTATTAATTTGTTTTTAAGCATTTTTATTTATATTTTGTATGTGCTTTGTATAATATAAATGTTAGCTGAAGTCTACAGAGTGTGTGTGTGTGTGTGTTTGTGAGATTGTGTGTGTGAGTGAGTGTGTGTGACTTGAGCTAGGAGAAATAAACAGGAAGTGATCGTAACACAGTCAGGGATGTATGATATAATAATCCTCAGTGATTTAATAGTTATTCACGTTGACTGTGTTAAGAACCATCACTCATGCCACATCATCACTCTAATTATGATGAACTGGGTGTCGTCTGTCATATCGTCGATTAATGATGTATGATCCTCAGTCTGTTGTGATTGGCTGACACTGACTGGGATTAAAAATACTATAGCTGTTCGAATTGATCAAGAACTCTTAATAAAGCGGGAAAAGCTGGTTTAATGTGTGTTGAGAAGCTGCGACCATAGTGTGTGTGTGTGTGAGTGTAGCAGCAGAGCTGACCTTGAATCATTATTTGTTTTGCCAGTCATAATTTATTTGTGACAAGTGCTCTATGGCCTCATCTATTCTCATCTAAGCAATCTGAGACAGTTTCTGTCCCCCGTGTAGCGGACACACACTGTGTTTCCTTTCATATTTTGTTTCTTTTATAACCCAGCTTGACTTCAATACGTCCAATTTATATCACTATAGTGAAAACAATGACAAGCAATGTTTCATTTTGACATAATTTGGTGGTGTTATCCAGCACCTGTATCTCGGAGAGCTCCAGCTCAGCGAGTCTGTCGTTTAGCCAGATCTAACATGTCTGTCATTAGATCAGCTCCGAGTGCAGTCATTACTGGAGACTGCTGTGGGTCTGTGAGCTCCTGAGGATCAGGGATCAGCTGCTGGGGGTCGGGGGGCACGTGTAGCGCTGTCAGCACTTCTTCATCTGCTTTCTTCTTCTCCTCGGAGCTGAGGAGGATGGGTTCAGCAACAGAAGTGATAAGCTGATGCACTTTACTTCGAGGATAAGACTGTGAAACGTGGCTAAAAGTTATAATTTTCAACATTTTCAGCCCCAAAAAAACCCAACATAAATATAAAATGTTTTTTTTGGGTCTGAAAATATGTATATATATATATAACCTATATAAAGTGTTGCTTTTTTGGGCTGAAAATGTTGAATAGTCGTATCCTCGAAGTAAAGCGCATCAGCTTATTTTTTCAACATTTATACTTTTTTGTTCATTTTCAGCCCCAAAAACAACATAAATAAAATCTTGTTTTTTTGGGTCTGAAAATGTATATATAATGTGTTTATATATAGCTATATATATATATATATATATATATATATATATAGATATATATATATAGCTTTTTTGGGCTGAACATTTTGAAAAATATAACTTAGCCATGTTGCACAGTCGTATCCTCGAAGTAAAGCGCATCAGCTTATTTTTTCAACATTTATATTTTTTTGTTGTATTTTTCAGCATTTTCAGCCCAAAAAAACAACATAAATATAAAATGTTGTTTTTTTGGAGGTCTGAAAATGTCGAAAAATATAATTTTTAGCCACGTTTCATAGTCGTATCCTCGAAGTAAAGCGCATCAGCTTTTTTTTCCAACATTTATATTTTTTTGGAGTATTTTTCATCATTTTCAGCCCCAAAAAACAACATATAAATATAAAATTTTGTTTTCATGGGTATGAAAAAATAAATAAACTTAAAAAAATATAATAATATACTGAAAAAAAAATAAACTTAAAAATATGAAATATATATAATATTTTTCCAAAAAACAACATTTTATATATATATATATATATGTTGTTTTTTTTGGGAAAATGTTGAAAAATATAACTTAAAAAAATAAAATATATATATATATATATATATATGTAATCAGTCTGAAAATGTATATGTATTCTTTAGGCTGAAAATGTTGCAAAAATATAACTTTTAGCCATTGCACAGTTGTATTCTCGAAGTATATATACTGTGACTGTGACTGTGGGTAATCAGTCTTACTTTTCCATATCAAGTTAGTCCAATCTATGTTTTTATGTAACTGACTTGAAAAATATATGATCAGATATATTTGACTAACTTGTAAGACTAGTCTTAGCAGTTTCTGCAACCGGCCCCAGAGGTTTCAGACACATGTTGTGTATATACAGTATATCTGAACAACTGATTTACAGGCATTGTGAGATGCTGAGGTTCACTCAGTTTCTGAAGAACTGGGTTGTTCGGATCCTGATCTCTGAGTTCAG
This sequence comes from Pimephales promelas, assembly GCF_988280905.1. NCBI lineage: Eukaryota > Metazoa > Chordata > Actinopteri > Cypriniformes > Leuciscidae > Pimephales > Pimephales promelas. Next base: position 29,048,156 of record NC_142790.1, on the reverse strand, counting down.
GAAAGCACTGGAACGAACTAATCAATGAGCGGTCATTCAAAGCCCAGATTAGTGGCGGCCGTTCGCTAACGTGGGTTTCTTCCCTCTGTGCGCATGATAAAACACACCGACTACTAAACTTAAACCGGGTTACAAATCCCCGGACACCGCAGGTCATTATCAGAGAAGCCATGAAGGTGATTCATCAAGTGTCTCAAAGAAATGACAACAATTACGCTGTCCTTGTAGCTTCAATACGGGTCACTGTAATTGGGTTTTGCTTTAGCCGACCAAAGGGCAAAGGTCACAATGGCCTAAACGGCACAACACGTGTTTTCACTGCTAGTAAAACGGTCCGTTTAGAGATGCAAGCTATTTGACTGACTAAACAGGTCTAGAGACTAGATTTTATTGTAACTAAATTTAATTGTAACAAAAAATGTTTACATATTCTGATCAGTTCTGATGAGCTGGAAGCAATGATCGATGTTTATCTCAGAATTAAAAAATGTGTTTGCGTATTTATATTTACGTATATATACAGCTGAACTCTTAAATCGTGCAAAAGTTCATTTATGTCAGTAATTCAACTTAAAAGATGAAACTAATACAGTATATTGTAACACACAGTCTTAACATGATGGTTGTGTTTATGCATCCCTGTAGTTGTATTTCGTCAGATAAATACCTTAAAGGATTAGTTCACTTTAAAAAAAACTTTTGCTGATAATTTACTCACCCCCATGTCATCCAAGATGTCCGCGTCTTTCTTTCTTCAGTCAAAAAGAAATTAAGGTTTTTGATGATTCTCCATATAATGGACTTCAATGGGGTCCAAACGGTTCAAGGTCCAAATGAGAGTTTCAGTGCAAACTGTTCAAAGGGCTTTAAACGACACCAAACGATGAATAAGGGTCTTATCAAGCGAAACGATCGCTCATTTCAAAAATGAATACAAAAGTTTAAGTTTTATAAGCTCAAATGTGTTCTGTGATGCGCGTTCATCAAAATGAACAAATCTTTTTCGAGTCATTTGGTTAATTCAACGAACGAAATTACTCGAAAAAAGATTTGTTCATTTTGACGAACGAGTTTGAACAGGAGAGTGTCAAACGCGCATCACAGAACAGAGCAAAGCGACCATTTGAGCTTATAAAACGTAAACTTTTTATTTTATTTTTGAAATGAGCGATCGTTTCACTAGATTAGACCCTTATTCATCGTCTGGTGTCGTTTAAAGCCTTTTGAAACTCTCATTTGGACCTTGAACCGTTTGGACGGTCTCTTATTGTAAAGATATATTCGCTGAGTTTATTTTAATTTATTCTGAATTTTAGGATAATGAGTATTACAGTAATTTGGATTAAATGTGCTTAATTGGCATATAAAACCTAACAAAATCTAATTTCTTAAATATTTCCTGCATGGTTTTGGGGTGAAATATGACCCAGACATCTTAATCGTCGGAAACATCTCAATCACGGTTTAAACCGTCCTTGAACCCGTCGCGGTGAACTCGAGGAAAGAGGTTCACCGTACACGATTTGTAGCTTTGCTCAGATAAATCACCGTTACAAGGTTGCCGAGGTGATGTTGTAATCCGGGGTGTTTCTGCTGTCTGTAATGGGCTCTTGCTCTCGCTGTCTGTGGAGAACATGCAGCGCCATTACCGTAATGCACAGACTGCTTAATGCGATCATCTGTGCAACCGGAACTTAAATGATGTGTGATTCATGTTTCATATTGCCAGATCTCGGCTGCGGTTTAACGTGTATAGTCATGCAGTGGGCGACCGGACTGCTTTCATAATCAACATTTCAGACTGTTTGTTGTGGGTCGGTTTCACATAAATGAATCGGTCATGACGATGCAAGACCATTCAGAGTTGTTGGTAACACTTTTACTGTCAACTTTTGCCTCAATAAACTCATAATTACTGCTTATTAATATTCATTATTGGGAAGGATTGAGGGAAGCATACAGAGTCTAATAATGAAGATTAATGAATACAGTCTTTATAAGGACTAATAAACAGTCAATATGCGGATAAGCAACTAGTTAATCGTGAGAATTGAACCCTAAAATGAAGTGTCTCATTGCTGTAATGCAAGAATATCATTTAAAAAAATCGAATTATCTTTACTGTGTTTCAGAAAAATAGTGGAACTTAATGGTCCCACTTATAATCAATAACAGGCTTGATTGTATACTGGTTTAACCAAAAATAATCATTGTGTGACAGAATCTCTGCTGGTAATATTTTAATAATGTGTTATGGCAATACTTGTAATATCGCCTTGATTTAATACTGGTTTAACCAAAGATAATTATTGTTTTACAGAATCACTTAAAGTCCCCCTGTGGTGTAAATCCAGCGTTTAATGTTGTTTATGTGTGTATGTGGTGTGTTTAATCCGCTTTAACACACACCATGTTGATAAGTGGACAGCATTGCTGAGTATTTCCTCCTTAAAACTGCAGTGAACCAAAGACAGCCTCAAAAACACACTTTGGTGTTTCTGACGTCACAAACCACCTTGGAACCAATCAGATCAACGTGTGGATCTCTGAGTGAGTGGAGGCGGGGCTCATTTGCATATTCATAAATCTGCGTATACTAAATGAGGCAATGGTGTCGAGTTACATTCAAGATATTTTAAGGCATGAAGTGGAAAAAAAAAACGTCTAAATGTGTAATTTTGGCGACCAAAGATTGAAGAAGTAATCATTTCTGTGTTTATTTTGCTATACCGTTTTTAACCAAAAATATATCAAAGAATCTTTGAGAGGCGGCCTTAAGAATGAGCATTACAGAAAATGACAGTGTTTAGACACAAAAATGTGCTTAGTTGCGATGAAAATATGTGTATATATTCTTTAAAAATATATATAATAATGTCAAAAAATCGAATATAAAAGAAACATTCAATTCATAAAGGGGTTAGTCATAGTTAAGGGTTATGGAAAGGGGCGGGACTTTTCCCTAAGACGCTCGAATCGCTCGACCCATCACAACACGCTGATCCAGCCGACCAATCAGAGCACGGTGTGTTTTTCAGAAGGCGGGGTTTGATAGAGACAGGAAGTAAACTGAGCGTTACTGACAGACTGGGAAGAGAGGAACCGCAACAATGGAGAATACGAGGAGAATAATCAACATTTAGGCAGGAAAGAGAGAATAAAGGGCATAATATGAACTTTTTAATGCAAAATTTTATATTTTTGTGTTGAAAGGTGTGTACATGAATGTATAGGACTAACTTTCAAAGCTCGTATTTGGAAGCATCCCATAAAACATTTTTAAATGGCTGTATCCTCATCATCATCATCATAATCAGAGAGACAAAGTTTATCTGGCGATTTGGAAGAACCCTTTATGCACTGAACTGGTTTCGGATGCTCTTTTGTGTTGAGCTATTATTGGCAAACAGCGTTCAGAATTACACACACATTGATTCTGGCGAGCGTCGGCTGCTTTATTGGCCGACGCTCAAAGGAAAACACAACCGTCATACTTTTAGTTCTGTTACAATCCAATCGCATGTTACTGCTTTCCTATTTTAAACGAAGCTTGAGGGCTTTAGCCTGGCGGACACCGATACCACAGTCCTAAACTTTGACAAAAATAGTGCGGTGATGTATGTAGGTGTGTTTGCGTGTGGCCAAGAGAAACAAGCAATTAGAAAGAGTCTGTTTGCACAGTGTTCATTCATTCATGTTTTCAAAGCTGTCTTTGTTTAGTAATTGTTCTTAGATATCTATGGACGTCAGACAGGTGGAGGCACAGAGTTTATTTCCTAACTCAGCCAGTGTGAATATGTACTGTGCTGTTCGGTTTCTTGTTCACGGGAAGCAGAAAGTGACATGGTGTTGAAGACAAAGCTCAAATAAGATTAATCTAAGTGGGTCGCGGCGGTCCGACGCTCTCCCTGTGCTGAAGCCGGACTCGGGAAACCAGAAAATCGATGCAAAAATGATTAAACTGATCAAGATGGTGCCATTTCAGGATGAAGCTTCGGAAAAGTGGGATTGATGGTCCAGGACGGTGTTTGTTACATGTGTGTGAGCTCTGGCCTGCTTATGCTTTGGTAGAACGGTAAGAAAATCCTCGTGTTGATATAATTCCGTCTGACTGATAATGTGATTTTTTTTTTAGTCGGTAAATGACAAATAAACTTGGTAAATTGTCTCACACGACGAGCCACATTTTTCTTCAGCCTCTGGAGCCGGAGGAAACCATTACGGGGATTCACAGGCCATCATTTAATGAAGACAATAACAAATAGCTTTACAAGTGAGTTGTATTTTTCTTTATCACATTACAGGAAGATAATGCCCTCAGGAAGAGGAGAATAGAGTAGATGCAGTCAAACACACGAGTGGCTGCCAAAGTCCAAGCCGTAGTTCATCCCCAAATGAAACTTTGGTGTTTCTTCCTTCTGTGCAGCAAAACAGAAATATGGCAGAATATGTGTAAAAGTGCATTATATTATTTGGGGATGTTTCTTAAACAACACTATCTGAACTTGAACTGCATTTTCTTTTAATCCACAGAAGCAGCACAAGTGTTTTCAACATAATAATCATAATAATTATAAATCATCATATTAGAGTGATTTGTGGAGGGTTATGTGACAGATTTGCGAGATATAAAGTCAGAATCGCGAGATATAAAGTCAGAATTGCGTGATGTAAAGTCAGAATTGTGAGATGTAAAGTCAGAATTGCGAGATGTAAAGTCAGATTTGCGAGATGTAAAGTCAGATTTGCGAGATGTAAAGTCAGAATTGTGAGATGTAAAGTCAGAATTGCGAGATGTAAAGTCAGAATTGCGAGATGTAAAGTCAGAATTGTGAGATGTAAAGTCAGAATTGTGGGATGTAAAGTCAGAATTGTGAGATATAAAGTCAGAATTGCGAGATGTAAAGTCAGAATTGCGAGATATAAAGTCAGAATTGTGAGATGTAAAGTCAGAATTGCGAGATATAAAGTCAGAATTGTGAGATGTAAAGTCAGAATTGCGAGATGTAAAGTCAGAATTGTGAGATATAAAGTCAGAATTGCGAGATATAAAGTCAGAATTGCGAGATATAAAGTCAGAATTGCGTGATGTAAAGTCAGAATTGTGAGATGTAAAGTCAGAATTGCGAGATGTAAAGTCAGAATTGCGATATGTAAAGTCAGAATTGCGAGATATAAAGTCAGAATTGCGAGATATAAAGTCAGAATTGTGGGATGTAAAGTCAGAATTGTGAGATATAAAGTCAGAATTGCGAGATGTAAAGTCAGAATTGCGAGATATAAAGTCAGAATTGCGAGATGTAAAGTCAGAATTGCGAGATATAAAGTCAGAATTGCGAGATATAAAGTCAGAATTGTGGGATGTAAAGTCAGAATTGCGAGATATAAAGTCAGAATTGTGAGATGTAAAGTCAGAATTGCGAGATATAAAGTCAGAATTGTGAGATGTAAAGTCAGAATTGCGAGATGTAAAGTCAGAATTGTGAGATATAAAGTCAGAATTGCGAGATATAAAGTCAGAATTGCGAGATATAAAGTCAGAATTGTGAGATGTAAAGTCAGAATTGCGAGATATAAAGTCAGAATTGTGAGATGTAAAGTCAGAATTGCGAGATGTAAAGTCAGAATTGTGAGATATAAAGTCAGAATTGCGAGATATAAAGTCAGAATTGTGGGATGTAAAGTCAGAATTGTGAGATATAAAGTCAGAATTGCGAGATATAAAGTCAGAATTGCGAGATGTAAAGTCAGAATTGCGAGATATAAAGTCAGAATTGTGAGATGTAAAGTCAGAATTGCGAGATATAAAGTCAGAATTGTGAGATGTAAAGTCAGAATTGCGAGATGTAAAGTCAGAATTGCGAGATATAAAGTCAGAATCGCAAGATATAAACTATTATATTATTTATATTTATATCTAAAAAGTTAGTCTATTTTCCCCATAAAGAATTGGCCTGATAACTCGCAATTGCGAGTTTATACCTCACGATTCTGAGAAAAGATGTCAGAATTTGGAGATATAAACTCGCAATGATGTGTTAAAAAGTCGCAATTGTGAGAAAAAAAGTCAGAATTGTGAGATAAATGTCTCAATTCTATCTTTTTTTCTCACAATTGCAACTTTTGCCTATTTCTCAAAATTGCGACTTTATTTCTTACAATTCTGACTTCATATCTCACAATTGGGAGATAAAAAGTCGCAATTTTTTTTTTTTTTTTTATTCAGTGGCGGAAACAAGCTTCCGTATAGATATTTTAAATTGTAATAATATTTCACAATTGTACTTTATTTTTTATCAAATAAATGCTGCTTAGAAGAGATTTTCATTCACATTGAATAATCCCTAACTTTTGAACTGAACCTGTTTTAATTCTTAACATGAATTCAGGATGTATGTGTCAGACTGGCGTGACTTACAGAAGTTAAATGGCTTGTGAACACTAGTTTGATATAAAAGACGGGTGGCAAAGGAGAGTAGACGTAAAGTAAAACCTTAAAAGCGTGCCACACAGAGTCACAAACAGAAGAAGCCAGAAGTGCTGTGACCTCTTTGGAGTGAAATTGAAATGTGTGGCAGTGCAATGAGACACTTAATGAGAATAAGAACGAAAGAGTGAGCGGATCTTAAAGGAGAACAGCGTGAAGACAGCAGTGGATGACATCCAGATACTTGCATTTGGATTAATCAAATGTCACTATTGCACTCTTGATGTTTTTTTTTTTTCATGTACAGGCATGTAGACACACAAATAGTGATTAAATCTGCATTGATCTTCTTCTCTAGCTTGCTTCCTAATCTAGTTGTCTAATAAAACTGGCCTTGAATTTAATGAATATTGACAAAGTGCTTTTGTTCCTCGTCTTTACGGAGGCCCAAACCTGCATAAATAAATAAATAAATGTGATAATAGGACAATAAAGAAATGACTTGATAAAACAAATGAAAACTCAATTTATTCCTGAATTTTTTTTTTGTATTACTTACTTTTCCCCTTCATTTATTATTTGCCGATTCATTTTTTTTTTTTACTATTTTGAACTTTTATTTATTTATTTTTAATGTTTATTTTACATTTGGTAATAAATAAATATAAATAAATGAAGATATAAATAAATAAATGAGTAAATAAATAAATAAATATAAAGAAATGAAGACATAAATAAATAAATAAATATAAAATAAATGTGAAAATATATTAATTAAAGAATAAATAAATAAAAGAATAAAAATAAATGTAAAAATAAATACAGAAAACTAATAAACAAAGGAAAAAATACAAAAGTAAACATCAAAACATTTATTCAGAATTGAATTTAATTAAAATAAATTATATTGATTTTATCAAGTCATTTATTTAGCTATTTATTTTCCTAATATTTATTTATTTACTTATCTATATATATTTATTTATTTTTAATATAAGCAGGTTTGTGCCTCCATTGATAAAAGCATTTTGCAAGCGTTTGCTAAATGCTAATCGCTTTGGATAAAAGCATCAGCCAAATGCATAATTTACATATTGTATCAATGTGTAATATCAATACCTTGTATTAGTATTAAATACCTCATATTTCATTGCACCAGTGCAAAAAAGTGCCCTGTCCTTAAGAAAAAGAAATAAATTGCACAACATGTAATTTTTCCCCCCAACCAAACACATTCGAGTTTACAATCAGGAGCTTCCCAGGAGGAGCTGAGTGAACCCTGAAGCCCTGCAGGCAGAATAAGAAGTCCTTCCTTTCTTAGCAACAGTTGAAAAACAGTGTGTTTCTGTTCATCTGCTGTTGATGAATACTGAGTTGGTGTTGTCAACTGTCGTGGTCTCCTGTTCCCCGTAGGTCGAGGTGCGACTGTAAGCTCAGGATGAGTGAGGACGAGTGTTGTCCTACTTTGTAAGTGACAGCTGACCCATGGAAAGCTGACGGTGGGCAGAAAGAACGCCAGTCATGTGCATATACTACTGGCATAGTAGCAGAGCAAACCCGGGGATCTGTTTGGAAAACTGTGCAACCTCAATAGTATGTCCTTTTGGAGAGATAAAAATCAAAAGTTAAAATCAAGTTTATCATCAGTCCACCTGGAAACACTATCACTTGAGTTTTCATGTTCGTGTCATCAAATCAATTCAAAAGCAATCAATATCCAGGATTTACCTGCACTCATATCGCATCAGAGCAAAACTTGACCTGAATAATTGTCTGAATATTTATGGTTCACGTTTATCTTTTCATGTCTTTTATTTTGTAGTTTTCTCAATCATCTTTCCTGCTGGTTATATCATGCACCGATATGAACATTTTGCCAGATACCGATAACCGATAATCAGTGTTGGGTGAGTTACTCTAAAAAAGTAATTAATTACTAGTTACTAATTACCTCTTCAACAGTGTAATTAGATTACTGTACTAATTACTCTCTATAAAAAGTATTTAATTACTTTTAATTACTAATTACTTTCAAAATCCCATATCAATCTCAACCAGCTGATTAATACAAGGATAGACATGAATCTGTTTTAATTCTTTCAAATAAATACTATAAAATTGCATGAATTATCCTTAAACTGACCAAGGTGGAGAAGGTTACATTATAAAAACATACTTTTTAGCATCAGACAATACATTTTGATGTTAAACCCACATTTATGTCTGATTTCATGACATTTCACACTTTTTTCATACATATTTTACACAAATTTGTACGAGTGCGGTCGTAATAATTAGACACCTCATAAAATGCATATGAATCACTGTGAGATCGGATTGATCTGTACACAGTATTTACCTCAATTACGTCAGAAGTAACTGTAATTAAATTACAGATAAATTAAGAGTAATCCCTTACTTTACATTTTCAAGGGAAAAGTAATTAAATTACAGTAACTAATCACTTAATAATTAGTTACACCCAACACTGCTAATAATTCTTAAAGACGATAACTGATATATTGGCCGATAAATCTAAATCTGAATTTTTTATATAATTTTTGAGAGCCTGATTCCCATAGCAAAAGTCTCACCATTTAAAGCCGTGTCCCAAACACACAATTATGATGTTCTCATAATAATTTTATGTAGCCGATATGATTGACATTTTGCACTTTACTGTATTTTCCTTTTTTTGAAGTGATTCCAATCATATTTCAAGCAATTCAAAACCATCACGTTGAACAGTGCGCATCTGAAGTGTCTCAGCTGATGGAAATAATACAATATTTATTGGCGTTAATATATCGGATACACTCTCAGAAAAAAAGGTACAAAAGCTGTCACTGGGGCTGTACCTTTTCAAAAGGTACACTTTTGTACCTTAAGGGTACATATTGGTATCTTGATGGTACATATTAGTACCTAAAATGAACATATCAACACTTAAAATGTACATATTAGCACCTAAAATGTACATATTAGCACCGGAAATGTACATATTAGCACCTAGAATGTATTAGCACCTAGAATGTACATATCAACAATTAAAATGTACATATTAGTACCTAAAATGAACATATCAACACTTAAAATGTACATATTAGTACCTGAAATGTACATATTAGCACCGGAAATGTACATATTAGTACCTAGAATGTACATATTAGCACCTAGAATGTACATATCAACAATTAAAATGTACATGTTAGTACCTGAAATGTACATATTAGCACCTAAAATGAACATATCAACACTTAAAATGTACATGTTAGTACCTAAAATGAACATTTCAACACTTAAAATGTACATATTAGTACCTGAAATGTACATATTAGCACCGGAAATTTACATATTAGCACCTAAAATGTACATATTAGCACCTAGAATGTACATATCAACACTTAAAATGTACATATTAGCACCTGAAATGTACATATTAGCACCAAAAATGTACATATTAGCACATAAAATGGACAAAAGTGTGCCTTTTGAAAAGGTACAGCCCCAGTGACCGCTTTCATACCTTTTTTCTGAGAGTGTAATATATATTTCTTATCCGGCCGATAACATTAAAAATGAACAAATAATTGTCCGATACCGATATCATGTGATTCTGTAGTCTTGTCATGTGTGTCAGGTTCTGATTGGTTGTTCAGGTTATGTGTGCTGCTTCCTCATTGGTTCATTGTTTGATTGTTCACAGGTGTTTCTTGTTAGTCATTAGTCTGTGTATAAATAGCCCTTGTTCTCTTGTCTAGCTTTGTTCAACTGCTGTTGGTGAGTTTTTGTTCAAGTTTAGTTCTTTGTTTATTGTAGGCTATATTTTGTCTTTGCTTATCTCAATGAACTGATGGGTTCGTCAAACTTGTCATTCCAATAATGAGATTTAGATTAACTTAGCAAATTTGACCATTATTGAACTGATTTGAATCAACAGTGAGAAAAGGACACTGCATGCTTTACATGATTAAACTGAATTACATTTCTGAACATTAAGACATGTTCTTGTGAAAGTGTTTTATAAAGCGCTATGGAAATAAACGTGCCTTGACATGAAGTCCGTGAAGTTTAAGGATGAGGATTTATGCACTTAAAGACACAAATATGAACAGTACGTTTTACTAGACGGCAGAGACGGTTGATATTTGTACACTTTGTTGCTGTATTTCCAGTTTATTCTGTTGTGATGTGTTTATGGCATATAGTTAGAGCAAATTCTGTTATTTGAGAGTGAATCTTGGCTTGTGTTTTGGTCGATCGGGTCACAAGCTACGCTAAATCCAGGAGTAAACGTCGAACGCAGCGTCAGAGTTTGTTTGTAAGAAGCCCCAAGTCAAACTCAAGCCGTTCGCAATCACATATAAAGCACTTGATAATTGATCGTGATGCACTACAGCATTCTTTCAAATTACTGATTGTGTCCAATATGACAGGGACTCGATTCTCTCCCAAAAAGCCCCGCAATCAAGCGCAGTCGCTCAGAGTGACACGGGTTCAGCCCTGGAGATTTCATCTGTTCCTCAAGTAGGAGCTGAAACGTCTGTCGGAGATGATGACAGGCTACACCCACACACTCGCTAACAGCCAGCCTTTCAATGCTAATCAGTGTATTAATCACTAATTGCTTCCCCACGCACGCAGACCGCGGTTCCCCTGGAAGGTGAGGGTTCGGGAGGGGTTGATTGACAGCAGGTTCAGTGGGCCGCTGTAATCACGGGGGAGAACTCGCAATCCTCTCGCAGTTAGCATGCTAGCAACACGCTAATGACGCCGCTCGGAAAATCAATACGCCCACTGAAATCAGACTCGAGTGACTCCTTCACTCCAGCAGGGATCTCTCAGGAAGAGTTGTGCTCGTATTTGTAAAATCTCGAGGACGAGGGGTGAGACCTTATGCTTAATCACGTCCCGAAATTACGTCTGGGAGAAAAGGCATCGGAAGCATCCGTTTTCCCACCTGTAGACACGAAAAACACAACGCATGCGGTTTTTACCACAAATCGTCATTACTGTACTGCAGATATCTCAAAATTAAACACGCAGTATCCTTAGAAAAACAAAAGTCAACATTATAATATTGATCGTAAGTAAAACAAAGATCAGTCAAGTGCTTTTACAAGGCCTTTTCTTTCTAATTATCTGTGAAATTTAGCAGTTTCCGAGTTGAAATGTTTCTACACTGATTTTTTTTTCCAGTCTAGTTTAAAAAGCATGTTGAGAAAAAAATATTTTATCTTCTAAAATATGTTATCTATTATTATGAATATTGAAGTGAATTGAAAAAGAGTTAAATCATATTCAGTACTATATATATATATATATATATATATAACATTTAAATGCAGTGTTTTTGTATCATATTCTGTTTCGATTTTCGAAGTATTTTTGTGTAATTTTTATACATTTTCAATTTTTTGTACATTTAAAGAAAATGAAAATTGTTGCTTTCGAAACAATCTCAAAATAATTTTAAATTTCATTTGATTTCAGTTCATGTTTATTTTATTTAAAGTAACTACATTGTTTTGAGTTATAATAATAACCACCCTTGATTTAAAAGCCATATGCAATACAAATCTAAATCATAATAATAATACATATACAAAGATAAACATATCAATATCAATGTACTTTCTTTAAAGTCTGCTTTATACATAATATACAGAAATTAGATTGATATTAAGTAATATTTTTCTTCACAAAAGTCACCAAGTCAGTCACCAAAAATCCCATGTGTACAATTATGTTTTTAATATTCCATATTCATATACTGTGGAATTTACGTTGTACTGAAATAATACCTTATAATAATAATACTTTTTAAGATGCATGTCAATTTCTCTTATTTATTGATGCCCATCAGGTTTAGTTGATGAGTGTTTCCTCAACACAGATGAAGTGCGCTGAACACCGCTAGGCTCCTGGATAGCAAACCTGATCGCGAACACATGATGCGCGTGCAGAAAGACATTAGTGTTTCCTCAATGAACTGTTATCAGCTTTCACTTCACCTTGGTTTGTTGTGTGAGCGCTCGATCACGGAGAGTTATTCAGGGCAAAGATTCACATCTCACAACAAACACAACACACACTCTAGAAAATGCTGGGTTGGTGTAACATTTTTAAATTGCAGTTTTAACCCAACGTCTGGGTTTGTCCATATTTGACCCAAAATTGAGTTAAAACAACCCAACGTTTTTTAGAGCGCATGCATCAACTCAGTTTAACAAAGCGCGCTTCACGGTGAGAGACGACGAAGAACCAAGAGAAGAATAATGGCACATTTGATCTGATTAGTGGAGAACTAATGCAGCGCAAAAACACCTGATTAATGAAAACAACAAATATTTCTGAAAAGAACAGCGTAAACCATTTGTTTGGTTTTGGACTCAATATAACGATTGCATAATATGTTAATGAATACAGTATAGAAGTTACTATGGGGGACTGTATTTTGAATAGTCATTTTGCTAACCCTAACGCAAGTACATTTTAATGAGTGTTTGGCTATTAAAGGATTAGTTCACTTTAAAAAAAAAAACCTTTGCTGATAATTTACTCACCCCCATGTCATCCAAGATGTCCATGTCTTTCTTTCTTCAGTCGAAAAGAAATGAAGGTTTTTGATAAACATTCCAGGATTTTTCTCCATATAATGGACTTCAATGGGGTCCAAACGGTTCAAGATCCAAAAGACAGTTTCAGTGCAAACTGTTCAAAGGGCTTTAAACGATTCCATTGTTTTCTTTTTTTTTAATGCGCAATCGTTTCGCTTGATAAGACCCTTATTCATCGTCTGGAATCGTTTAAAGCCCTTTGAACAGTTTGCACTGAAACTGTCTTTTGGACTTTGAACCGTTTGGACCCCATTGAAGTCCATTATATGGAGAAAAATCCTGGAATGTTTTCATCAAAAACCTTAATTTCTTTTCGTCTGAAGAAAGAAAGACATGGACATCTTGGATGACACGGGGGTGAGTAAATTATCGGCAAAAGTTTTTTAAAAAGTGAACTAATCCTTTAAGATATAATTACTTTAGCTTTATAAGTGGAAACCTGTGTTACAGCTGCGATTGAGTAACTTGTTGTCATTTATCCATTCGTCTAATTCTAATCTCTGACTCTATCGGCTTCAGTGGTGAACAATGATCCATCACACAAGACACAATGAGCGTGACGGTTCACGATGACATCTCTCACTTACCGTGTTAATTAACAGCAGGAGTCCGAGTCTCCGAGGAGCGTCTAGATTGAAGCCGCTTCAATAATTCATGCGTTGTTGATAATAAAGTCGTGGTCACTTGAGGTGGCCTGGTTGATTCGAGTGACCTTGTGAGGGTTTAATCAGCTGAAATCTCAGGGGAACCTCGCTGACAGATGATGATGTTGTGAGTCGATGATAGTATAAAGAGGAGATGAAGGAGGGAAAACTGTCGCCGTTTAGTTCTGCTTAAATGTAAGACCCATATTGGTCTAATTTGAATCTAATTAGCCCTATCTAATGGCTAGTTGTATGTGACTGACCCCAGATCGACATCATAAAAGTCTGTCACCAGATTCATCAGATAGGATTCATGAATCACGTCCACGAGTCCATGACATTCAGAAGATACAGACATACAGTGTCTTAATTATTTCAGTAGATGCTCACCGAACATTTCCTCATATATATGCAGATTCTTGCAGTCCAATCTGTGTTTATGGGAGTCAGTCTTCGGTTATCTGTTATGAAAATGGAAATGGAAATAGCCATGCCTGGAACATCAGTGACCAACCGGATCAAGCCAAAAGTCATAGTGTGTTATCTTATAATTACTATAATGTTCCCTCGCAAATAGCATTTAAAGAATAGTTGGTGCAAAAGTTTCAATTCTGCCATGTTGCACCAAACCCAGGTTAGAAAACGTGAAATATTAATGCAAATGAATGAATCGAATCCATCCAGGACCTTTAAATTCATAAACATTAAATTATAGGAATGTGATGAACATTTCATTTTAATTCAGCCAAGTCGTAAAAAACCCAAAACGCAACATAAATTTCATGAAAAAAAAATGGTAAACCATTTTTAGTGAAAGTATGTAAAATATATACACGTTAAATGAATGAATGTTGTCAAACAGAAGCTCAGTCGAATGCATCGCACACACTTCCGCCTTAAACACAAATGTAATGCAAATTAAAATTATAACATGTTGCACAATTTAAAATGACAAACTACAAGAATCTGGAAAAACTGGAAAACATGATCTGGTATGTAAATGATTTCATTTTTGAGTGAACTATCCCTTGAAATTCATAAACTTTAAATGATATGATCAAAAAGTCATGCTGCAGTTATAAGATTTAACTCATTTTTAATTCACTTTAATGTAATTTGTTGAAATGATTTAGTTCATTCTATTTAAACTATTTAAGGCAGCAACTTTTTTTTTACAGTGAATATAGTAAAAGATTAGTTTATGATTAGCACAAATGAAAATTCTGCTATGTTGTACACTGAAAAAAATAATATGCTTTATCTAATCAATAAAATTGTGGCAAGCAATATTATTAATTAAATTGTACAAATTAGAATGTTAATTTGATGAACTATTACTCAATTCTAATTTTGTTCAATTTAATAAATAATATTGCTTGTAATCTGTTGCCACAATTTTATTGATTAGATAAAGCATATTCATTTTTACACTGTACCGAACACAGTTTAAAGTGACAAGCTCCGAAAAATCTCCAAATGTCTTTTTTGACGGAAGTCTTCCTCTAAATGCGCTTTATTTTGTGTAAAATGTCAGCGTTAAATGAATTCAGATGCGCTTGCACACTCTTCTCTAGGGCATGCGCTTGCTCTTTCTCTCGCCGCTGACATTCTCATGCTTGTTTGCGTCTGGTCTGCATGAGGGACCTTTTATGATGTCATTTCTGATACGTCCCGCTGGTGGCAGAGACTGTACTGACATTTGACTTTGGCTCTGTAACTTCTCAGTGTCAAGTGTGCAGATAAGAGCCGTGACTTCATCTGGGCGGCTGACACCGCGAGCCGGGCCTCGACCCGCTGCAGACGCGTGACTCGAGCCTGAGGAATCCCAACGCTTCACATGTTCCACCGCCGCCACCAGCGCTGTCCTAATACGGTTTATTTTACTATGCGTGGAAATTAGGGCTGTGCAAAGATTAATGCGATTAATCGTTTCCAAAATAAAAGTTTGTGTTTACATAA